>NC_133325.1:92384462-92472005 GCF_042186555.1 Aquarana catesbeiana
ATCTGCTCCCCCCCCCCCCCCCCCCCCCCCCGGAAGGTGGCAGAGGGGGGGAGGAAGCAAAGAAGCAGAGTGTCCCCCTTTTGGGTGGAGCTCTGCTTTGTTCCTTGCATCCCTGTTCGGCAGTCTCATTGATTTCTGTTGGGGACCCCATGGGTGCATGGACACAGCTGTTGCTTCCAATATGAGATTGGTGCAGGTGCATGTCAAAAAAAATGCTGGATGTTTTGTACGCTGTGCAAAACAATACCATAGACATGAGATGGTAGTTTGGGTGATCTAGCAACAATACTTTTACCAAAAGATCTTTTTATAAACGTGCATGATCCTAGGTCAGTATGAATGTTAGCAGTTCCCATCACTCCATTAATGTATTGTGGTTCCTCCCCCCAAGGTTGGCTGGCTTGGGGATTTGTGGTATTATGTTCCAGACACACAGTAGTTTTCTAATCTGATTGTAAATGTAATTAGCTGGGTTGGGAAATGATCTTCTATGCGTGGGTAGCCTTGCTTGATAATCTTTGGAGGGTTTTTATCATAATTTTTTCTAATTGCATTTCCTTCCTCTTCAAAGCATCCACACCGAGAACCCGGGAAACTTAATGTTGGAAAAACTTGGTTCTGAAAACTACATTTCAGCAGAGGATTCAGAGTACTCCATCACTGAGGGTAAGTGCTTCTGCAAAATGACTAGAGTGTGCATGTTTTAAAGTGTTACTAAAGTCAGTTTTTTTCATTTTAAAAATAACACGTCCATACTTGCCTGCTCTGTGCAGTGGTTTTGCACAGAGCAGCCCAGATCCTCCTTTTCTCTGGTCCCTCACCGACACTCCAGTCAAGTGCCCCCACAGCAAGCAGCTTATTATGCGGTCACCCTAGCTGAGCCGCCGCACTGTCCAGACACGGAATCGTGGTTCGGCCCTGTTCACTTCTCTCTCCTAATTGGCTCACTGACTTTGACAGCAGCGGGAGCCGATGGTGCCACGCTGCTGTCTTGGCCAATGAGGGAGAGTCCCAGGCAGCCGAGTCTCACGTGCAACTTTGCTGGATCGAGATGGGCTCAGGTAAGCATTAGGTGGGCTGCTGCACACAGGTTTTTTTTATCTTAATGCACAGAATGAATTAAGATTTAAAAAAAAAAAAAAAAAACTGACTTTTACAACCACTTTCAGGCTTTTTTTTTTTTTTTTTTTTTTTTTTTATAAAGACAAGCCTCTGGTTTGCATGTCCAACTTCCCCCAGTAATTATTGAATTGTAGAGGCTTCCAGATTCCATCTTGAAGCATCTGCCAATTTGTAGAGTGTATGTTAAAACAAGTGAAGCTGTTAGAAAATGTACAGATCAGCCATAACTTTATGACCACTGACAGGTAAAGTGAATAACATTGATTATGTTACAATGGCATCTGAAAGTCGAACCATTTTAGGCAGCAAGGAACCTTTCTCCCAGAAGGTGATGTGTTGAAAGCAGATAAGAATGGGCATCTCAGTTTTGTATGGGGCTGTGTAGCTGCTGACTGATCAGTGTGCCCATGCTGACCTGTGTGCACAGTCATAAGCGCCTACAATGGGCATGTGGGCCTTAAAACTGGACAACGGGAGTAATGGAAGAAGGTGGCCTGGCTCACGGTTTTTTCTTTTTAAATCATGTGGATGGCCGTGTTTGTGTTCCCTGCTTACCTGGGGAGGAGATGACACCAGAATGCAGTATGGGAAGAAGGCAAGCTGGTGGAGGCAGTGTGATGCTTTTGGGCAACATTCTGCTGGAAAACCTTGGCTTTGCCATTCATGTGGATGTTACTTTGACACGTATCATTGTTGCTGACCAAGTTCTCCAGATCTCAATCTAATCGAGCATCTATGGGGATTGTGCTAGAAAAAACAAGTGCTTCATGGAGGCAACACCTCGCAACTTGCAGGATCTGCTACTGACAACTTGGTGCCAGATACCACAGCATACCTTTTAGCGGTCTAGTTGGAGTTCATGTCTTGACTAGTCAGTGCCCTTTTTTGGTGGCAAAGGGGGGAACTATTCAATATTAGGTGGGGTGGGTCATAAAGTTATGGTTGATCAGCTTACATTATAGGAACCGAACCCATTCATCTCTATCCCTCAGCATGAACTGTTCTCCAGGTATAAGTAATAGTGCGTTTACTACCTGCCTGCGAGATTTTGTATTCTGATCAGGGAGGAGTCAGAATCGGGGGGAATGAACAAACCATTTTCTACTTTTGTCTATCATCCAGAAAAAATGTACACATTGGGGGGGGGGGGGGACTACTAAAACTAAATATATTGAAAATCTGCCAGTTCAGCAGTGCCAATCCTGACGTGATTATAAGTGAGCAGCTTGGGTAAAACCAGCCTCTTACAATCGATCAACTTGGTACACTTAGCCTGCCTATTAACGGTTCGGATCTCGACCATTTCCTGCTAAACCTGCCGTGCTTCAAAGAGTGTATGGCCCGGCTGGTCATGCTATGGCCAGCTAAGTCTAAATCTGCTAATCTAACCCCCCCCCTTAGGACTGACAATGCTGCTGTCCAAAGGTGGGCTCTGTTTGCTCCTTCATCCAGAGTGTAGGCAAGCGAACACAGGGTGTCGCTGGCAAAATCACCAGATGAAAGGGGGTGGGGGAAATCCTAAAATAAAACGAATGCAACTTGCCCAATTGCTAGATTATGGTGGCTGCAATAGATTACAATTAGAAGCACACATTGATAGAGCAACCAATCAGATGTGGACAGATTGGCTTTTACCTTATCTCCTCCCAAAACCACGCCCCCTTTAATGCGTTTTCACCTGGCTTAATAAAAAAAGCTGATTGAAAAAGCTGATTGAGCCTGAAAGCCGGTGAAACGCGTAAGCAGAGTGTGGTCTTAAAAACAAATGTCTTAAGAGATCTGTAGTCAATCTGTCATATCTGACCAGGTGGTCTGCCAGTTTGCTTTCTGTGGGTTTTTTTATTATTTTTTCAAAGCTTGTATTGTCAGGCTTGATGAATAGTTAATCTGTGTACATGGGGCAACTATTTTTGCTTCATTGTTACCTTTGTGCTGATAACCATTATGTCTTGTAGATTGGTAGGTGTAAACCAGGGGTGCCCAGCCAGTGGCCCAGGAGCCACATGTGGCCCACGAAGCCCTCTGATGTGGCCCGTGACCTCCTTCTCTGGGATGGCTGGTTGGCCAAGATCATGGATTCCCAACCTGCCATTCCAGAGCATCAGTGTTGTGAATGAAGCTGGCAGTAGAGAAAGCAAGTGGCTGTGGAGCAGAGCTACGTAAGACTATGCTTCCTGTATAGCACTGCCTCCTGTCACAGGCGGAGTAATACCAAGTGCACACTTCCATTCATGCTGGCCTAGGCAGACTGTTATTAAAAGTAAGTTTAATACTAAAACCGTGTATATATGAGCATATCTGTTCTGTAGTGGTTACTGGGCTGCTTTCAAACTGATCCACAGGTGCGGTGCACCTACAGGTTACCTGCACTGAGCCATAGACTTCTGTCCCGTACCTGTGGATTTGGTGCACTTTCAGAAAGTGTACTATACATACAGGATATAATGGAAGTCTATGACAAAGTGCAGCTAACCTACAGGAAAGCCACAACTGCACTGCTCTACACCCGCAGTGTGGGTAAACCACAGTGCATCATTCTGATGGACTCGTGTCTGTTTTACACCCGCCTACCTCCAATACATTACACCAAAAAAAAACCAGAAGGGGATCCGTCCCCTTCCATCTGATCAGATTCTGGGGGCCCATAGAGTACAGTGGGCTGTGTCCGTGTCGGCTTTGCATATGCAGCGTAGACACAGACCTGTCATCCACCTATTCCACTCGTGGTGCTCGACCAGTTACCAGGTCAGTTAAGTGGCCCTTGCTCTTCCAAAAGATGGGCACCCCTGGTGTTAGACCATCTGATCTGTGCTGCCTAGGCTAGGATCTGGCCGAGCCTTTTGTTTTGTTCATGGCAAATGCCCAGTTCAGAATATTTATGCTGACCTGTCATGCATGTATTGAGTATAGGGTTCATTGTGAGTAGCTGATTATCGCTTTCAAACAGTGTTTTTAGAATACAAGATGCTCCAAAGGGTGACATTTTCTTCAGTCCTCCCTGGGTGAGAACATTTTTTATACCTAAAAGATTTGCTAATATAAAGAGGAGACAATGGCTTTTTTTTTTTTTTTTACCCTAGGGGGCTTGGCATTTTTCTTCAGGTCACCACAGGTTAGAAAAAACAAATGCACTTTTGCTTTTAGGTGTTTCCATTTTAATTGCAGAGTAAATATTAATCCTGAATATTTGTAGCAGTTTTGGTTGCTGGGTAACTGGTTTTAATTAAGACTATGTTCTTTGCATAGGGCCATTACTTCTAAGAGGGCCATTAAGGCAGCTGCCTGAGGCGGCACTGATGGCCAGGGCATCCACACATACTCTGGTCTGTAGCACTGTTTAGCAAGGCTCCCTGCCTAGCCGACTGTGGTGCCTCAGTGGCTTAGCTCGTGAAATTGCAGCCTTGGCATGAGTTACTGGAGCGGACAGATCACACCGGTAGCAATGACCTGAGGTGACCACTTTGGCAAAAACTGCCTTTTCAAATATCTGCCTGCTCCAGTCTTTGCAGCATCATTGGTCAAAGATCGGTACTGAATAAGGTTGTCGGATAATTCCAAGAATATTGTGTACTTGGGTTTCTCATTTGTAGATGTACTACTGCATTGCTAATCTTCTTTTTCCAGCAGTAATCCTGTGCTATTTCTATTTTAGGTGGTTCTCCTGAAAGCAGCCCCAGTAAACTCTCCTCTCAGAAAAGCTTAGAAATTTCTCATGTCCTGGAGAGCACTCTTCTTCTTTAAAAGAAAGGATGGCCAAGTATCAAGCTGCTCTGACCAAGCAATCCAAGCCTGTCTCACCCACGGTATGTCTGATCTTTTTGAAAAATAGAACTAGGTTCTCAGAGGTGATTGTTGTGCAGTGTGTAAATTAGGCCCCTTTTACACGGAAGACTGTTTTGATCAGCAGGGGATCTGTCTTGCGATCCTCCGCTGATCAAAGCTCAGCAGGTGGATAATCGGTTCGTGTCCGCTTAGTTTCTACAGAGCGGAGACTGCCTGTTCGATGGGTGGCTGGGTGTAAACTTACTCCACTTACTCCGTTTTCCACCCGTCTACCTCTGATCTACCTACATGGAGGATTATATCAAACTGGAGGTAGGTGTAAACTGACATATGTCTACACCCACCGGTCAATAGGGGTGAATGGACTGCTTGGGGGGGGGAACAGGCAGACCTGTTTGGAACAGTCATGTGAAAGGGGCCTTGGACTGATGCAGATCACAGAAGAAATGGTTGGCACTTGGGATGGCATCAGTCTTCCTTATTGAAACCGCATCTATTATAGCTATAAAACAGCCAATGCATTTCAGCCGTCAGGCCGTAGTCATAAGGCCTGATGGTTGAAATGCATTAGCTGTTTTACAGCTATTATGAATGCTTTTTCAATAAAGGAAGACTGATGCTATCCCGAGTACCAACCATTTCTCCTGCCATCTGTTATATAGAGGAATCGGTGGTCTGAGGACCGGGCGGAGCTGTAATGTTGGAAGGTAGTAGCACCTTTACTGGTTTCTGGTACTGTGACATTAGAATAGGAAATTGAGAACTTCTATGTTAAATTCCTCCTTACACTTTTGCTTCTGGGTTATGAATTAGGTGATCTGATGCACTTTGAGAATCTGCAGCTCCTGTTAGATCCACATCAGCCTTAGCAGTGAGTTGCCCCTTGACCAGTCGCCTTGCTCCTAAATGGGGGGGGGGGGGGGGGGGGGCAGAACTAGGCCTCATAAACATTGGCACTGTCAAACCTGCATTTATGTATTTTGGACTACCTTTCTAAATGCAGGTAATGTTTAAATTGTACTAAACGCACAAAGGTGATTTGGGAAGCATAACAGTTGACTATTCTTCCGGATAGAGAAGCCCTGCTTTTAGACAAGTGAAATGCAAGCGCACAAGTGTGAATGTAGCCTTACTAAGACATTGCTACTGAGTGTCCTGTATTCCTCTTCTTGCAGTACTCCAGAAATGTTTAACCCACAATTGGACCCTTTCCCAAAAAAGACTCTTCCCAGGCATCCCAGTGGCTGTCCTATGTATTCCCGGTTTTCTGGTACATCTGTGGTCTCTGCAATCTATTGGACATCTAGGCTTACCTTTAAATTTGGTTACACTCTGCAGCTTTGTGTATGGAGTGACTGCACACTGGCTTATTATTTTGGGCCTCATGTATGAAATGTCATGTAGTAGAGCTTTCTTTAGACTTCTAGCAGTTAATCTACGTCCCCCCATTGTTACTAAGGAAGGATAAGACATGAAAAATCTGAATTGGTTGCAAGGGGAGAAATTGACTGATCCTCCCCAGTGTTCTGTGCATGCTTATCTCAAGTATTATAAGCCCTCTTGATTACAGTGTACTGAATGGCAATTTTTTTGGTTTCATTTAATAAGCGAGGTTTGCCCTTTCTGTTGTAACTAATTTTGTACTTAATAAAGTTAAAGTATAAGCCCTCCCCTTTTCACCTCTGGACTCAAAGTCCCTCAATGGAGAGTGGAAGTGTTCCAAGTCTAACACTTCATGTCTAAGCCCTGGCTCACACTGCCGTGACCTGTCATGCATTTTGAGAGTTCAAAGTCGCATGACAAGTCTTGCCCATTAACGGCAATGGAACTGTTCTAATCAGTGCAACTCAAGTCGGTTTTGACTTGGAGAAAGGATACTTCAACATGACTTGAATTGACTTCTGTTTGAAGTCATATGCAAGCCGCAATGATGTCACGCAGGGATGTTGAGTTCAAAGTCGCCGCAGTGTGAACAAGGTCTTAAGGTGACAACACAGCTCTTGTAAATGTTGTCTTGCGAAGTCAGGACGTGTTAGTGGTAGGACCACCAGAAGAGACGCCTGAAATCCTCCCCACATCTAATAACTGATAGTGCGTTTAATATGGTGCACTTTATACATGTTGTCTGAATTTCTGACCTGTCTAGTGGGTATGTTCTTGTGTACTTATTGGAAAACAAGTCAAACAAGACACTTTTAATGGCATATTTTAAAAGAACAAAAGGTAGCAAATAAGCAAAGTTTGTTAGGGGCAAACATGCACTAATGTAGAAAAAATGTAAATTGCATTTGGGTGGCAAAAATATGAATGCAATCTATTCATTTGGGGTGCACCTCTGGGGGAATCTAGGGTGGAAAAGAACCTGGGGGTCCTAGTAGATGGGCTCAGAAATGGCATGCAATGCCAAGCTGCTGCTAACAAAACAAACAGAATATTGGCATGCATTAAAAAGGATGAACTCCAGGGATAAAGCGATAATTTTCCCACTCTACAAGACTCTGGTTTGGCCTCACCTGGAGTATGCTGTCCAGTTCTGGGCACCAGTACTGTAAGATCGGCGGCAAGGATGTGGCCCTCCCTTCCACAGGCGGTGGTTTCAAGGGGGGGGGGGGGCGGATGGGGGTGGCATCGTAAATTTAAAACTATTAGGCACCTGAACGACCGCAACATACAGGGATATACAATGTAATGCTGACATATAATCACACACATAGGTTGGACTTGTCTGTCTTCAACCTCACCTACTATGTAACTTCAATATTAAACCCTACCCATAGGTAGGATTTGGATTTGATTTGCTTTAGATGGCTTTGTGTTTAATGTCTAGCTAGGGGCATTGTTGACCAGGCACATAAAATATTAAAATGGCCTCCTCCAGGTCTTGTATAATTGGATCAGTGAATTGCTGGTCCAAAACCCAACTCAGACAAATTCCTCCTTCATACCAGAATAAGGCCAGGCCAAATGGCTTGCAATTTCATCAGGTGTTTATTACATACTTTCATCAGTGGCAGATGTGTTGCTTAAAACTGACCTTTTAGTCCAGTCATTTGACAGTGGTGAGAAATATTTTACATGGAATGACAATGATTTCTAAAAACGCTGGCTGCGTAGTCTGACTTTATTGACCTGTGACCGGTATGCAGCCAACGGTCTAAACTCCTGATCTGTGTGTTCCAGGCTAGTGATGCCTTCAATCTAGGGCAGTGGTTCTCAACCTGGGGGTCGGGATCCCCCCTCAGGTCGAATTACTATTTGCCAGGGGTCACCAAATCCTGGGCTGTTCCTGAAGCCCACACCTTGCCTTGGGTGCTAACAACCCACGCTACGAAAATAATTTTACTGTTAGGGGTCCCCACAACTTGGGAAATGTTATCAAGGGGTCATGGCACTAGAGAGGTTGAGAACCACTGATCTAGAGGATGCAGGTCTCTGGATTTTTCAGGCAGGCATTGGTAGTGTTAGCCGATTTAAGTTTCCTTTTTGAATTGCCAGGTGGGGTGGGCTTATCTAATCCCTAGACTCATCTTTTACAAAATGATTAAATTGTGCCAGTCGGGGACACTCCCAGATATACACAGCTATGTATAATAAATTCTTGTGTGAAAACCTTTGAGCTAGAAACCTGACACTACCTGATAAAGGATGGAATGGCTGAAACTATTTGAGGAATGAGAGCGAGACTTCTTCCCCCATGTGCTGTTTGTTTAGACTTGACTTTTTACAGACTGAGCTGTCCAGGGGAACATCTAGCTAAAGATTTTATCTGAAGGACACTGTACAGAAGGCTCAGTAGGTTTTATGTAAAAATCCATATTTCCATTGTATTGAAAACTTTAACCTGTTGCTTACTTGACTCAAGTACAATGCAAGCCGCAGGTCTGGTTTAACATTTAAAAAAAGATTTTGAGTTGAAATCAAAATCCATCTAAATGAGCCCTTCTGATAGCTTCCAAAACTCACAACGGCTCCTTTTGTGAATGCTAGCCACAGATCCCCCCCAGACAATTAAACCTTATTGTGTAGTTCTTCGTGATTTCATAAAGTTACATAATTGTCTGAATGAAAAGACACATGTCCATCTTTAACCAATAGAAGGGAACATATATATTATATATTCCTTTTTACCCACAGTTGATCCAGAGTAAGGCAAAAAAAAACCCAGCAAAGCATGATTCAATTTGCTCCAACTGGGGGAAAAGGTGTCTTCCTGATCCCACAAGAGGCAATCTGATATTCCCTGGATCACTTTACCTATAAATATTCAGTTTTATTGTGTACCTAGGAAAGAATCCAGGCCTTAAAGCAATCTACTGAGCTGGCCAGAACCGACTCAAGTCTATTCCACATTTTCACAGCTGTTACTGTGAAGAAACCTTTCTGTATTTTCCTTCAGACTTAGAGTACCCCCTTGTCCTCTGATACTAAAGTAAATAACTGGTGGTGCTGTAGATGAGATCTAGACATCCAATTGCCAGAAAATTGGAGCTTTGGGGAATTTTATTTCAGAATTGTCAAAGCTGAACTCCACGCAAGCAATACGAATACCTATAAAGAAGCTGTCTTGACTGCCAAAGGATTCGTATTTCAGCCTATTTATTCCTAATACTTCTATAGCCAGGTGGATGACCTCAATCAAATATTGTGTTTTATCTCCTTTGGATAGTTAGGAAGGAGTAGAACTCTTGCATTTCTACTTCTCTCCATGGCTCCGTTAGAGCTTTTCCCTCAATTTGTGTCCTGGTAATAGTGAATTTACCATTCACCACAGGGAAAACTGTGAAAACATGAACACAAAACGGAAAAATCATGGGAGTTTTCAGCCTTCCCATACTTGTAAAAACTTCTAAAAGAGAAAAAAAAATTTACCCTCATTTCCTGTCTGGTAAAACTGTCACCAGGAAAGAATGTTAGGGGAATTCTCTAACTGAGCCCTGGATAGAGCAGCTAAAAACTAAAACTACTTCAATTTCTATCCAAAATGAAACTAATCTCTTTTTTTAACCCTTTAATGCAGAATCCTTTAACCATATTTGAAGTTGAATGGCGTCCCCTTGAAAAGAAAACTTTGTGCTTTTCCTCTAGAGGTCATCAGGTTATTGTAATGTCCTCTTCTATGCTCGGCTAAGTGGAGGACACTCATTGATGACTCACTCTGTCTGCATCTATTCTCTGATATAATTTCAGGAAATCTGAAAAGGAAATCATTCTGCTAAATCTGTTTAGTTTCAGAAAGATGTTGTCATCAGCTTTAAGCACTTTTAAATTGTTCTGATTTAATTTTACGTTGGCCCTTTCCGCTCACACCAGATTTAAAAGATTTATTGTAAGTTGGACTAAGTCTATAGTGGCCGCAAAAACTGTACCTTACTTTGTAATCTAAACTGTCCATTTTAGATAAAATGACTCCCCAAGCTGCTTTGTGTTGAGACATGGCCTCATGCACACTGGATGTTTTTACAGCTGCTTTTTTTTTTTTTTTCTTCAGCCAGTAAACTCCTCACCATCCATGCACACAGGCTTTTAGCAGCACTTTCTGGCTGGAAAAGAAAATGCAGAACTAGTGGGTTTTAAACAGTTTTTTCAGCTGTAAAACCAACTCTAAAAGAAAAGCTAAAAAATTTGGCGATTCTGCATCTATCAGCGTTTGAGCCATAAGCTTTTGTGGGAGTATAGTTTTTGTAAAGAAAAACGCTACTGCAGAAAAGCTGCAAAACTCATTCAACAGCTAACACTACTGGAATTTTTACAACGTCCAGTGTGCATGAGACCTCACTAGTCAGTTTTTGGATGGGATAATGATTGTAAGGACTTCCTGTTTTCTGTCTCAGGTTTTATAAGTTTCCCAGCATTGAGCCATTAAAGAATAATTCCAGACATTGACATGTACTAAAGTACAGCCAAAGCTGACCCGTTTTCAGCAGACAGTGGGCTGAGGTCAGAGCCGGTCCAGGCTGGTGCAAGATCGTGACACTAAAGTTGGGATCCACCCACCCTAGACTGGAACCTGGCTCAGCCTCTCAGCGAGCCGCTTGGTGCCGGAGTCAGCTGCTCCCCCCCGCACATCCCATTCTTTAAGCAGGCAAACAAGTTTTCCTACTTATACCAGCTCTGTCTCCTTTCCTAATTGGGCAGAATCATAGCAGTTTACACAGTGCTGGTGAAGGTTCTGGGTGGCTTCACAAACCTTATGCTGGCTAGTAAACAAACGTATAAGTGCCACTTGGTAGTTTCACCCTGAGCACGGTTGATTATGTGTGGTATGAAGAGAATGCAAACCACTGTAATGCTAATGACATATGTGACTACAAAGCAAATGCCTTTGGTCTTTCCCTGTCCTTATCTTAACACAAGGGACTTGTCTGACAACTTAGAAGGCAGCATTAAACTATTATCAAGACTGTTGGCTAAATCTTGATTTAGCAAGGAATATTGGACCCCAGCTCTACAACGGGACATGCATTTGATTGGGTAACAAATTACCCAATTCATTACCCTCTACTGTGTTTTTATATTTTTATTTTTTTACACTATGGCTGATAAGCAGATATTTGAAGGTGTTCAGGGACATTGGAATTCACACACACTACTGCCATCAAACTGTAAGCTGTGAAACAGGCTTAATACAGTGGCAAAACCTACTTTACCACAGCACCAAGTTGGTTGCTCTCTAATTTTTCTTTTGCACTAGAGAACCTAGGTCTGACATAAGACTACTATGTGACATGCATCTCTTCCATTCAGTTTATGAAGCAGGCTTGGTGTCACTCTACAATGGAAAAGCTAAGTAGGGCTTCATGCAGCATTTGTCTCCATGCTGACAGATGATCCCAAATACCATGATTGCAGTTAATTTATACCAGAAAACTCAGTCTCTGAGCCACCAGGAATTATTGGAGCATGACATACTTGTGTGTTTTTTTTTTTTTTTTTTTTTTTTTCCCCGTGGCCTACTTCTGTTTTCCAGCAGGTCTCCAAAACAGGACACTTTTATAGCTGGAGGTTAAATGATGCCATCTCTCTTTGGCTGATGTGGACAAGAATTGATTGTCGCCCTCAATAGATTCTCCAAAATGTATTTAGAAAGAATAACTAGAATCTAAGTAACAGATACCTTGTTTTACAGCTGTGTGGAAAAAGGTCTTGCTGGTAGTCTTCAAAAAGTGGTTCGATGCAGCCCACCTCTGTCTGCCCAGAAGTGAAGAAGTGATAGAATTGTGAATTGCAGACTTCAGGGAAAAAGGGGATAGTGATCAGTGTTAATGTATTGGGGGGAAAAAATGCTACATTAGTTTCTCCTTTTTTTTCTTTTACAGAATGATATGAAAGGGATTTGCAATGATATGATAAACCAGACGTCTGAGCAAAAGGAGAATGTACCACCAAGTCCTGTCCTCTCCAATTCCTCTCTTGATGCTGAAAAGGTATTACTAGTCCTATTGGGTCACTTTTTTTTTTTCTTCTTTATAAATGCATATTAACCCCCATACTATCTCTTCACAGAGACCTCAGACTGAGAGCACTCCTATTACCCCTCCAAGAAGAGTGTCCGAGAGCAACGGTACTTTCTTTTTCCTGTACTTACTCTGCACTACTTGGCACTAGCATTTGTAGTGGCTTTTAGTAGGGCTTATGACATGACTGTGAACCTCATTGTGTTGTGATCAAGGTGTTGAAGTTGTGTCTTATCCTTTGGATGAGTCCGAGCCAAAGTCAGCTATGAAGCTCCTACTGCTGTGCATTTCCTTAGCTAAGCAAGAGTTCTTGATTGCTGGTTAGTCATGTTTTGGGAGAAAAAGGGCATTTTACGTTTGGGGGGGGTTCAGGCATGAAGGTTCCACTATGTTGGTTGAAAAGTTCACTTTAAGGCCATTCCTTAGACATAGATCTTTTGTCTAGGGCAAAAGAAAGTCAGTAGGATAAATCTGATTACTTGCAGTATACTGGTGTTCAAACCACCTCGAACAGTGTTCCTAGTTGCAACCTATTCCTTTTGTACTCTGTCAATTTGAAGTTTAACAAATCTTTCCTTTGACATAGGTAAACTGGAGGAAGACCTGCAGAGACCTAGCACCTCTCCTGGTTACAGCCCACAAACAAGAGCATTAAACCAGCTGGAGGCCACCCCTTCTAAAGTTACAAAGGTGAATAAAGCGATGTGGTGGCTGAAAATGGTCATTTAGTTGCATTCAAAGGCTTTTTCTTTGTGCAATGGATGGCATAAACAAATGTATCCTAGTTGAGGCACTGAACCAGGAATCTATTAAACTGGGGTTGATTTACTAAAACTGTAGAGTGCAAAATCCTGTGCATGGTAATCGGCATCTTCAGCTTGTGCAAGTAAGCTTTGACAAAAAAACTGAAAGCGGATTGGTTTCTATGTAGAGCTGCAACCGATAGTAGATCATATATTGGATGTATTTATGGTTTATAGGGGTTTGCCTGAAGTTCCACTTTAGGAATAGCTTGGCTAAAACGTAGCTCACCTAGAACCACTATAGCCACTTCTGTGCAGCAGATGTACTTTATACAGTAGTGACTTATATTATATATTATATTTTATATATTATAATTTATTTTATTTTTTATTTTTTCCTCGGCTGCATAATGCCATGCAAATTTCCTAAGGTTTACTTAGTAAGAGTTGTACTGACGGTCACCATGGTGTTTAAAGAGTGTTGGTATTAAAGGAAATAGCTTTTTTTTTTTTTTTTTTTTTTTTTTTTTTTTTTTACAAAGCCTGGAGAGAGCAGAGCTTTGGTTGATCCTTGTAGGTTCTACAGCCTTCAGAAAGTTAGAGGGCGGATAAAAGACCAGTCCAAAGAGCAGACCTGTCTGGTCTTTTAGTGCAGGAGTTTCACGCTGATTACTGCACATATCTCAAAGACCTACACAGGGCACAAAGATTTAGAGTACACCTGGTTCATAATAAATGCTGTCTAAAGTCAATATTTAAGTCTGGATTTGAGCTTTTAATCAGACTAAGTAGCTAATGGCTGGATGTTATGGGTTCTATGGATATGTATAACTTTCATTAAAAGAACAGATTGTTCCATCCCTTCTTCCTCTGCACATACTCCTAAATAACTGAATCTGTTTAATCTTAGTTGTGTAAGTAGAACTTGTTTCATGAAATCATACTTTTTGACTGCTGTCTTTCTCTCTTCCAGCTTCTGCCTTCTGATTCCTTCTATTCGCTCCTGTCCTCCTCTCCCCTTGTAGTCTGACCTCTGCAGCCTCCACCCTCAGGACTTCTGTACCTTTTTTGAGCTGCAGCTTGTACAGCCCTCTCTGTACGTGATTACTCTACATGCGGCATTATTGCAATTGCCCGTACAATTCAATTAGGTCTAGTCTATAATTAACATGTCATGAGAATGCTTTGTTCACTGCATGCTGCTTTCCCGGGAGGTGCATTAAGATTATGGCATGTGTTGTAGGGGCCACATTAGTGGGTCGAATGCCAGACGTGGAATATGTGAACATCTTGGCATGAGTGTATTAACAGTAAGATACATCTACAAGGTGTGGAATGTGGTTACCGCATCTGGTATTAGATCTTTAACACCATAGCCTGGCATTATACTCCACAATAAATGTCCTATTTAGACAACACATTCAGTATTCAACACACTGTGCTTTGTTTGCTCCTTTCACAAATGAGTATAAGTTGCAACTATTTTTTTTTTTTTCTTGTTTCACTAAGCTATCCCTGCTATCCCTTTCCTTACATTTTTCTTTAGTAGCCTTTCCTACTCCATTTGTTATGTATACATTTTTGCATGCTCATAATGCTGCACGTCTGAATAAAGTTTGTCTTAAAGGTTTCATTATGTTTTGAACAGAAGTTTCAGCTGCCGGCACGAGAGGTCTGTTTTGGGTGTCAGAAGACAGTTTACCCCATGGAGCGGCTCTTTGCCAACCAACAAGTGTATCATAACGGCTGCTTTCGCTGTTATCACTGTTCCACCAAGCTCAGGTACTCACCACTGTGATGGCGCTCACTGCTGATTTGTTTTAAGCTGGTCATACACTGTTAAAAATATATTCCATAATCCACAGATGATGGTAAGATAGATCTCCCATTGGCAGGTACTGTATTTTGACAGCCGGCCTTGAATGCTGTCAAAATGCCTGTACAGTGGCTGCATCTAATTGGATGCAGCCACTTTTGGGCTGACTGTTTTCTGCTGGGGTCCTTCAAGTTATCAATTGAGGGATGTTGGGCTTGAGGAAGCTGATTGAGCCATCCACTAAGCAAACTTCATATGTATGGAAAGCTTCACACAGTCAAATCTATAATGGGTGTGCTACAATTTTTTTATTAGGTTTATTTTATGTACATTAGTACAGTCTCCAATCATCTCTGGCTTTGGAAATAATGCATAATGAATATGGATGGATTTTTGTGTAGTGTGTCTGGACTTATCAAAGTTGTACCTTGATCCCATAGGATTAAGACTGTGGGGCTTGTCAGTGTACTGGCTTGTTGGCTTCTCTCTGGTGTGTTCAGTGAATGAAGACTCCCTTTTAGAAGTAATGCCCATAGTGGTACTGAGATATTGTAATGTGACCTCTGGGCTCTGTTTGTGATGCTGGACTCTGTCCAGGTCAATTAGCTATAGCGCACTCTGTATTTTTTAGAGCAGTGGTGTAACCCAGGCTGTTACTACCATGTGTAAATGTACCTTGGATAAGTTGTTTGCACATTCCGCTCTGCATATGGTGCCTTCTAGGCCTGTGTGTACAATGTAAATTGGCCGCAGAGCACTTGTCAGTCAAAGCAGTGGTAGTCAAAATCAATCGTCTGTTACACACCAATGCAAAGCAATAATGAACAGTGCTCAAAATCAATCCTGTTTTTATATTAAAAAAAAAAAAAAAAACCTACATATATGCCTATACAAAAAAGCTTAAATACTACATCGCATATATGAAATGTGCCCCGAAATTACAGTAAATGGTCCAATAAACTACAAACATCCATATTAAACATTGTGTGTATATAACAGACATAAAAATAAAAGCCTAGCTAAGGCTCTACCCCTCGATTTATTTTTTTTTTTTTAAATACAGGGTGTAGATGAAAGGGATCACTCAAGGATCCCTGGGGAACAAGTTGGCACTAACTTTTCCATGTGAATCTCAAACCAAAAACCAACAAAATATACCAAAAGTATTGATATTTGCTAAAGTCATTTCTCGATGAAGGAAAGAGGAGCTTTTATGTATGTATTGTTCCAATTCCTCGAATCCTCCCGGTGATGTAGATGTATGTATTATGATCCTTTTTGGTGTTAATATTGCATAAATGTCCCAATATCAGATCACCTTCGGCCACATGTCAAAATCTTTTAAATAAGAGATCCTCTGTCATCAGAAAGGGCACTTTAGGACTTGGTCTTTGCTGGAATACTCCAGAGAAGGGTTGGGCTGTGCTATCCTAAGTTTGCATAAGTCCAAGTCCACTGGACAACGCACATCAATAATGCACCACCACATAAAGCGCAACTCGGTATTGGGCCATCCAACAACTTATCAAGCAACACCTCTATTCTCACACGTTTACCACATACCGCAGGGTGAATTTTTTTCATACATGCATAGTGTTGCTATATATCCCAGCAGACACCAGCCACCTGCCACCTAGAATACCCTCATGGGGGTTCCTCTAGAAAGTGGAAAAGATCTGACTGGCTTTGCCAGTCACTTTTCCCAGAAAGAGTCAGATTTCTTTAAAGGCTAAAACATCCCTAGTTGAAGCCCTGTTGGTTTAGGGCTCCACTTGGGGATATATTACTGGAAAGAGTCCCATCATTGCCAGACTTGCACCGTTCTGGCAACTATGGATATGCATTGGAAAATTCTGGTCTTTGAATCTTTCATAGCCCTGAAATTATAGGGCGTTTTCCTTGTCTATTTGCACTATTGACTGACTTGCTGTTGGTCCTGGTTTCTACCAGTTTCCTGTTGGTGGCTTAATGCGCCTACTTGCAGTTAAGATGCATGCCCTTTTGGCATGGCAAATTTTTCCTTCAGTTAAATCCACATCTGTTGGGTGTCTCAGTGGCTGTTGCCCACCTATTAGCTGGGTTGCCTTTTCCATACCCCATATGTCTGATTACTTCATCCCTGTGTTCATAAATGAATGTTTATAAAAAAAATCATTGTAACATCTTGAAACACATTGAGGTACAGTGGTTCCAACCATTTGTCTTGGCCCTGCTTGCTCACAAAACGGAGGCTCGCTTGTTGGGGTCTCTTATGGTCCGGCCTTCGTGGTCTTCTGCTTGACAGACCCCATACAATCTATACAACTTTTGTCTGATTTTTTTCCTTTAGATTTACCAAAACCATGTAGTGCAAGGGCCTGCCTGATTGCATACAAATTGAAACTCTTAGGCTACTTTTCACACTGAGACACTTTACAGGCGCTACAGCGCTAAAAATAGTTCCTGTAAAGAGCTTCTCCTGTCTCTCCAGTGTGAAAGCCCGAATGCTTTCACACTGGATCGGGGCGCTTGCAGGACGGTAAAAAAAGTCCTGCAAGCTACATCTTTGCAATGCTGTATGAGCGGTGTATACACCGCTCCTAAAGCACCCTTGCCCATTAAAAAGCATGGGGCAGCGGTGCTTTGTGGGCGGTTTTAACCCTTTTTCGGCCGCTAGTGGGGGCTAAAAGCGTCCCGCTAAAATGACGGCAAAGCGCAGCAAAAAATGGCAGCACTTTACCGCCACCGACGCCTCAATGTGAAAGTAGCCTAAAGGTTTGACCTCATATGGTTTTGGTAAATCTAAAAAAAAAAAAAATACAGAAAATATGTAGTGTATCCACACTAGATCTTCTGAAGGCAGCAGCATAACCCATACAGTGATTTTTTTGTGTGTATACATACATACATACATACATACATACATACATACATACATACATACATACATACATACATACAGGATTTATATAGCGCTGACAGTTTACACAGTGCTTTACGACATTAGGGCAGACAGTTCAATACAGGAGGAATCAGAGGGCCCTGCTCGTTAGCGCTTACAATCTAGGAGGGAGGGTCAAGTTATACAAAAGGGTAATAGCTGTAGGGGATGAGCTAATGGGGAAAATAGTGCAGTTGTTAGATGGAGGCAGGATAGGCTTCTCTGAAGAAGAAAGTTTTCAGGGATCGCCTAAAAGTGGATACATTTGGAGACAGTCTGACTGACAGATTGGGGTAGGGAATTCCAGAGGATGGGCGAGGCTCGGGAGAAGTCCTGGAGGCGGATATGGGAGGAGGTGATGAGGGAGCTAGAGAGCAGGAGGTTGGGAGGAACGGAGAGGGCGATTAGGTTTGTATTTTGAGACTAGGCTAGTGATGTAGCTGGGGGCAAAGTTGTGGATGGCTTTGTAACTTGTTAGTATTTTGAATTTAATTTGTTGGGCAAGTGGCAGCTAATGGAGAGATTGGCAGAGAGGGGTAGCAGACACTGAGCGGTTTGTAAGGTGGATGAGTCTGGCAGCAGCATTCATGATGGACTGAAGGGGGGGATAGTCTATTTAAAGGTAAGCCAATGAGAAGGGAGTTGCCGTAGTCGAGACGAGAGATAACCAGGGAGTGAATCAGGAGCTTTGTGGTTTCATTGGTTAGGATGGAACATAGTTTAGAGATGTTGCGGAGGTTGAGGCGGCAAGCTTTGGAAAGTGATTGGATGTGGGGCCGAAAGGAGAGTTCAGAATCCAGGATAACACCTAGCACCCTGACATGTGGGGACGGGTGGATGGTTGTGCCATTGCTCTTGACAGACAAGTCAGGGGAAGAGGCACGTGGGGGAGGAAATATTATAAGCTCGGTTTTGGACAAGTTGCGTTTGAGGAAGTGGTTTGACATCCATACAGATATGTCGGTTAGTAAGTTAGTGATGCGTGAGGAGACTGATGGAGTTGGGGGGAGAGATAGATTTGTGTGTCGTCAGCATAGAAATGATATTGAAAGCCGTGAGAGGCTATCAGCTGACCCAGGAAAGAGGTGTAGATTGAAAATAAGAGGTCCAAGAACAGAATGATAGAGACAATTAACCCCTTAGGATCCACAGTGAATATAACAAGCATGCGTTACAGCATATACACACTGATTTTACTGTTGTGGGTTTAGTAACATTTCAACTATATTTAGTTAGGCCATCACTTATACCTTTCCTAAAACGGGAGCTTGGACAATAGCATTTGTTAAATGCTAATAGATCATTAGCAATGATTGCCTAAATACTTTGAATTTTTTTTTTTTTTTCCTATAAAATTGTTTGAAAAAATGCACTGTTCAGAATTATTATGATTCCCTCTGCAGCTGTTTCTATGTGTGATGGAGTGTTTCCGTTCTATCACAAATGATGGTGCAAAGCCTGCATTTTAGATGGTGGCCAGAGGATGCTGGTAAAGGACCAAGAGTTTAAACCACAAGCACAGCATGCGTGTTTCATTTGGCATTTGCACTATAGTCACTTGCAATGTTTGTATTTTTACACTTCACCAGCAGGTATAAGGCTTTTATTACTTAGGAAATGGTCAGTGTATCCCCTGCTCTCAATCTTGTACTGTCCTAGTTGCTCCAAACAGAGCAGCCATCTAAAGACTGGAAGCAAAGCATGCTGGGTAGCAATTTGTGTGCAATGCATTGGCTCTGGGAGTGCATGTTGTGTTTAAAGCTGAACTAAAGTATCTTCACTCGATCTCAAAGGAAGTTCTGTTGAACAATTTTGATTCAATCCCCATCTAATATCCCCTCTCCTGCTTTCATTGGCCAATTTACTTAAAGCCCAACTCTTGGCACAACAAAATTGCAGTTGATTCCCCCACAAGGCAAGGGGTATATGCTTATAGGAGAAGTAGGGCCAAAGCTTTTTTGGCCCTACTTCTGGGGGACACAGGAGTGCACTTCATTCTGCACTTCATAAAGCACACGGTTGCTCTGC
Organism: Aquarana catesbeiana; assembly: GCF_042186555.1. NCBI lineage: Eukaryota > Metazoa > Chordata > Amphibia > Anura > Ranidae > Aquarana > Aquarana catesbeiana. The sequence goes on from NC_133325.1 coordinate 92,404,329, forward strand.
CGGTCCAGACTTTGGATCCCAACATAGTTGCGATCTCTCCACCCAGATGCCTGGGTCGGCAGCTGGCTTGGCCACCCAGTGCACCATTGAGAGCCTGAGCCAGCAGCTCCTGCCCCCTGTACAGCCCGGCCCCCCAGTTAACACTGGAGGGGCAGAGCAGAGAGCTGGTGACTGACAATCACCGACCTTCTGCTCTGTGGACTGAGAATTGAGCAGTCAACAGCCTTTGATCTCTCAGTTCTTGATCTTGGAGATGGCGGAGGACAAATGCTGCATCCACAGAGGTGAGTGAGTGTTTGCACCTTCTCTTGTCTGGGGGGGTGGCTGAAGAAGTGGGGAGCGGTACCTGCCAGGAGAACAGTGATTTATTGCTAGCAGGTATAGCTGCTGGAAATCGCATGAAAAATTGACATGCTGGTTGTACCGAAGTTACTTGAGCAACACTGGTACAATCAGCCTGCCTATACATGGTTTGAATCTCTTCCAGTCCCTGCTGAACTGGCTGAGATTCTAGCAGTCTATGGCCAGCTTAAAACTCCATTTGGATGCATACTGGGGGAATTCAGTAAAGCTGCTGTGGCATTAATCCCTTTTTTAATGCATTTTGCCAAATTCATGAAGCGTTTGTAACTCTTGGTTTTGACAGTAACTCGTGCTCCAAATTCAGGTAGTTCTAAAATGTGCCACTTTTTACATTTGGAGCATTGAATGCTACACAATGTAAAAGTGGCACTAATTAGGTACCCAGTCACACCAGTGCGACTTGTCATGCCATTTGAGTTTCAAATCACATGACAAGTCGCACCCTATTGTCCACAATATAAGCTATCAAATCGGTGCGACTCCATTGGAGCATCACAGATTTTGAAAGTAGTTCTTGTACTACTTTTTGCAAATTCAGGTGACTTGCATAGAAATCTGTGCATGAAGTCGCACAGATGTCTTCCAAGCTGCACCTGAAGTCACACTGACATGCTGTTTGGAAATTTCTTGTGAAGTTGCAGGATTTCAAAGCTGCATTGGGTGTGACACAAGCTGGGTTCACACTATGTGCGGCTGCGGGGCACAATAGGGGATCCGTTGCATCCCTGTTAACCATTTCAGGTCTGAATTTTTGGCTGTATTCGGACCTGAAACGCTGCCAAAGAGGCACAGAACTTTTCTGCTGCGCACTCCACGGCTGCCCCAGAGACGTGTGAACCGGCTCCATTGAAAGCCAGTCAGTGTCTCCTGTCATGGGAATTGGATGGGGGAAACCCCCATCCAATTCGCAATAGTGTGAACCAAGCCTGAAGTACAAGATGACTCAATTGGCAAACAGAGGGGAAAACTGGCTCAGATTCTGCAGAAGTTCCTTGTGCATTCGAAACATGGCGGAGCAGAAGCCAAATTCAAGCACAAATTCTATCTAGACTGATGCATTAATTGGGTGCATTCTTCGCTTTTAGAATGTATGAAAGACACTTTTCTAAAATCTGCCTGCACCATACTTTACCAATTTCAGGGACAGTGTATGCAACTATAGAAATTATTGAAGTCATACACAGATCTTATGCATGTAACACATGCGGCTCTATATGCATAAAGCCATTTAAAAAATTGTACATGTTTAAACAAGAGTACTTTTACATACTTTGCCAGGAAGAACCCGTGTTCCCTGCCAACAATACATGTCCATGCAAATGATGCTTATATGCATATTTAAGGCATTTTTGTATGCATTTTTCTACTCCTCCCCTGACTGCTACAAAAGATTATGTAGGGAGGCCAAAGGAATGGTGGAGAACCTTGGCTAGCACAGTAATTGAACACTCCAGAAGAGGTGAGAGCTTTGATGAGCACAAAGGGAGGGGGATCTGCTAGAGTTGCCTAATGCAGTTTATGTAAAGTTCAAAGGCACCTTGTGAACAAATCCAAATTTGTCTGATAGACCAAGAGGTCTTAGCAAATCCTAGGTCCTACTGCTAGCAGTTGAGAAACAGTTGGGGAAGACAATACTTTTTTTGCAAGCATGCTTGCACAGTTGCCATTTTTTTGAATTTTTTTTGCACTTTTACAGTTGCATGCTTTTGTCTGATTTTATTGCTGTATACTGCATTGTGTGGCTAATGGAAACCACTGAGTTTTTTTATAATTTTTTTTTTTTTTCCTAAACAGTCTTGGGAATTACGCCTCTTTACATGGAAATGCTTATTGCAAGCCTCACTTCAACCAGCTGTTCAAATCTAAGGGAAACTATGATGAAGGTTTTGGGCACAAACCCCATAAAGAGCTATGGGAGGGCAAGAAAGAGGCCACAGAAAACCAAGACGACCTAATCCAAACTGCAGATGCCAATGAAGAACCCAGCAGTCCTCTTGTTGAAGATGCTCCTATAGCAAAAGTTGGCATCCTGGCAGCATCCATGGAAGCCAAAACCACTAATGCTTCATTTGAACGGGAAAAACTGGTGGAGACAAAGAAGCTAAGAATTGCTTGGCCACCGCCTGCTGAATCTACTACTTCAGCAGCTGCCCTTGAGGAGAACCTTAAAGTGTTCAAACCTAAATGGCCTCCAAGTGGGGAAATGCTGAAAACTGAAAGTGAGGAAGATTCAGATTTGAAGAAACTAAGAAGAAGTTCTTCTCTGAAAGAACGAAGCCGTCCATTCACACTAAGTGTGGCAAAGCCAGTTGTCGCAAAACAGCCTCAATCTCCTGTACTTAAAAAGCGGAACTCTTTAAATTTAAGGGACGATTTTGAAGACGAGACTGAAGAAAGGAAACCTACATCTATATCAACTAAGCCCCCACAAGATAAGCTTGAGACCAGTGAAGAAAAGTTATCAAAAGAAACTGAAGACAAGAGAGCATCTCTTACCAGATCAAATGAGCAGAGCTTCTTAGAAAATGGGGACATTTCTGAGGCAGAGGTTTTCAAACAGCAACTCTCCCCTGAGGAATCCACCCATTCTAAACATTCAAGCACAGAAGATCTGGTAATGACCAAGGATAGATCTCCAACACACATTCGCAAGTCTCAAGACATTGGCTACTGGGAAGGAGAAGATGTAGAAGAACTAAGTGTAGAAGAACAGATCAAGAGAAATCGCTATTATGATGATGATGAGGAGGACGATGATTAATTCTTTCACAAGGTTTCAATGCTGTATGCAGCCTTAAATTGTTTGATATCCCAGTTAAGTGACCCCTTGTATGTAGTGTAAAGTTGCTCCTTTTTAAAACCCTCCTGTTGAAGTCCACTGTACATAATATGTATGTTTAAAAACTTGGCAGGAAGAAAAAAAAAATCTTAAGTTCTAGCGGTGCACCATAAAAGAAGTTCTTTAACACAAGTTTATACTGTTGAACTTCCCAAGTGTGTCATAGACCAAAAAAAAGCTAGGTCTTGGGTGCTTGCTGTACAGGTTGTGGGCTATGGGATCATGTAGCACTTTCTAACAGCTATTAATGTCTCTTTTTGTGAACCCTGCCTTTGTGATGAATATTTACCTGCTGCCATTTACATATACACTGTCAAATTGGTTAAGTTAAACCATGCTCTAATTGCTATTCCATCTAGCAGTATTTGTTCAGAAGTTGCTGTAAGCTCTTAACTAACTGCTCTTATGTCGCAGCTCAAGCAACACTCCCATATTGCAACTTTAACAATTCAAACTGGAAATCAGACTTAAGTGTGATTACATTTAAATCATCCCTTTATTCCAGTTAGTTGGAACCATTTATTTTTATATTGCATGACCCAGCCATCGGGAGACAGATGGATGGAGGTGAAAGTAGGTAGTCAATGGTTACCTCTGTGTAATAGATGCCAAATCTCATTACATAGGTAAAAATGGCTCTCTTAGAACATATTTAAAACTTCCCTAACTTGCATCACACTGATTAACATTTCAGAAGGCAAAGGCCCTTTTAAAGTTGGACAAAGCTGACACTTGTGCATTAGCTTAGTAAATTTAAACTTATAAGCTATGCAATATCATACTGAATCATTTCGCACTCTCAAGGATGAAATGCCTTATTACAGTCTCCAGAGGACAGCAGTTACACAGGACTGAGCAGGTTTTTCACAGTTTGACTCAACAGGCTGAACCCTCAATACCTTTATTCTGGCCATCTTTGCATCCTGTGTCCTGTGGTACACTAGAAGAAGTATGTACTCATGCAAAGTATGAATTGACATTTTCAAATGTACAAACTCTTAATTACCATAGGGTACATAGTAAATTTGTGCATTTCAAGGACTTTTTTTATTATTGCTGTATGGGAGATGTAGTGTTAGATGAAATAGCAAGGAGTGGCACAAGTCCCTTTTAATATTTGGCCACAGTTTAATTTGCCATCATAAATATGTTTCGAAATAAAAAAAAGCTCCCCATAGCCATTCCACCTAATGCTGGAGTTGGTAAATTCCCTAGTTGTGGGATCTCTGGCTCATACACAATTGTAAGATTTAGGACTCTTAATTGGTGTACAATTACTACACAGTAGATGCCGAAGTGGACAGATCTGCATTCTGTAGCTTAATGCTTATGGTGTAGGGTGCTCTGGTTGCCTATAATGCAAAGAAGGTGCAATCGTGGCAACTGCAATGCTTTTGTTCATTAGTAGATTTTAAAGTGTAGATGCAACAAAAATTTGCATCATCCTTGCTGCCCTATTTTGTGAGAAGCTCATCTGGAACAAATATGTCCGCATTAGGCGCCCCTTTCCTGATGCAGATTTGTTTCTGTACCCTGACACATTTCTTAGTCTATGGCAGTTTTTAATCGTTCGTGTGCAGCAGTTAAATATATTTGAACTCTTCGATTTGCACATTAAGGGGATAATGGAAATCCAGATTATGAGTATTATAAAATAAAACCATTTTAGAATCATTCCATGTATGATCAGAAAGTTGAGTGCATTTACTCATCTTTTCTATTGTACAATTTTTGCACAAATTTCTTTTTAGGATACATGTCTTGATTATGGGAATTTTTTTGTAGTATCATGTAATTTTTTAGTTTTTACATGGAAGCAGATCATTCTAGCGCCCCCCCCCCCCCCCCCCCCCAGCTCTGATTACACTAGTGTTTGCAGGTGCATTGTAGCTTATAGAAACCTGTACAATGTTTAGAAACAAAAAGTTATAACCAAAGCACTGGTACTTTTGGCGCTTTTAGCTTTAGTTGTGGAATTGTAGCCTTCAACCCTCTGAGGCCATAAAGTGCAATGTGACTTTACTATGAACTGCTGGGAAATGATTTTATAAGTGTGCTAGTCACCTAATCACAGCCGAGGCAATACATTTGAGAACTGAGCCATGTGGACAGTGCTACCTCTCAGCCTAGCAACATTATGGCGCAAGAGAAAGGAAGTTCTCATGAAAACAAAACCTAGAAGCTACCATTGTCGAGCACTCCTAAGAAGATGTTTGCTTGAGCTGTCATGCTTTGGATACTAATGGCTTTATGCTCCTTTTTTCTGATCTTCAGACTCAAGGCACTGTTGCTAGTGTCAAGAGAGCAGCCAGCTAACTGGCATATCCAGCCATTTCATCCCATGTGTTTGTCAGTTGTAGGTTCTCATTTGAAATAGGCCTGCTTTGAGAAAAAGTACTTTGCAGAGTGGTGTAAAATTCAGGGCCGTAAGTTCCTCCAGTAATGCTGCTTATTTCACTGTATGTTTCCACACTGAAGACAACATAGCAAACACCTATTCACAACAGGCAATGATAGCTGTGCATTCTGCTGTTCATTGGAAATATTGAGTGACTGTTTATATTTGACTGTAGTTGCTAGTTTGTTCCTTGGATGCATACTTCTGCTATGCATTTATGCAGCATACATTTAAAATGGAACGGAAAAGTTATAAATTGGTGTAAATATAACTTTTTTTCAGTTAAATGCTATGACCAGTTGACTTGTGAGTCATGCCTACAGTGTAAATTTTAGGCCATGCTCACTATATACCTTTATGAAAAACCATACCTCTAACGATAGCTATTTTTGGAAAGTGATATTGACATTTTAATTTGCGTTGCACTGATTGATGAATAACCTTTTGGAAGCCAAAGTTCCTCTTTAAAACTAAGTTGGCACTCATGCAGTAGCATAGTAGATGCAAACATTCAAAGTATGCAATTTTAGACTGAATATGAACTCTCAGGGATACCAGAATAAAAAAAATGTTCTCAATCCCAAACGTCTGGAACATGGGACTAGCCAAGATTTCACAGCTTGACTCTAGGGTGTGCACTCTCCATGTCTTTATTCTGGTCATCTTTGCATCCATCCATGGCTGCTTTCTGCGTCTGCAGGGCTTCCTTCAAATGTTAGCAGCGGCTGCTTAAAGTTATGTACATCCTGCAAGATAAGAACAGGCTCCCCAAAGCTGCCTTATTTGGTCCTGTGTTCCTTAATGCTGTTCTCAGGATTATGATAAAATATTTCATTCTGATATCCTTGTGAGTGCATATTTGTTCCATTTCATCCACTGTCGCTACACTTAATAGACTTAGTGCATCTGTCCTCCTTTTACTGTGGTAGTACCTAAAACCACAAAGTATTTACTCATGCAAAATATGAAATGGAAGTTCAAAAACTGTAAATTGCCATAGGTGTACAGTACATTTTAAGGGTGTTTTTTTTATTTTATTTTTTTTTTAAACACATGATGCAGTTTTTGCTGTAGAAGACAAACTAGGTGTGGTTGGGTGGAATAGCAAGTGAAGTGGCATGTGTTTTTTTTTTTTTTTTTTTTTTTTTTTTTTTTTATCAATTAGTTTAGTTTTAAATTTCGGTTATAAGTGGATTCATCAATTGGAATAATGTATGCTTCCCATAGTCTTTTTCTACATGGGGCTGGAGTCTGACTTCCCTAGTTGTGAGATCTCCGTTCACCAAGTGACTTCACACTGAGGAGTCTTAACGTTCACAATGAGATTGTATCAGCTTGATGTGGACAGCTAGATATTCTGTAGCTTGGTTCTTATGGGCAGGGTGCTACAGTTGCCTCTATTGCAAAGCACAAAAGGTGAGCTAATGGCAAACAGACATGCGACTGCAATGCCTAGTGTATCTACACTTTTAATATCCACTAGTGAACAAACATTTGCATCATTCTTGCTTCGCTAGTTTTGTGAGAAGCTCCCCTGGAACAATAATGTGCACATTGGGTGTCCCTGTTCTAATAGTCCCATTGTTTCTGTATCCTGGCATGGTTCTTTCAGGTCTGTGAAATATGCAACAGTTATTCGATTTGCACATTAAGGTAATAACAGATATCCAGGTTAAGTTATGTGAGTATTAGAAAATAGAACCTCAAACATTTTAGAATTCAATGTATGATCAGAAGGTTGGGTGCATTTACTCACCTTTTTTGTGACATGGTTGAGTCTGAGGTAGTCCTACTGAATATGGACCATTGGTTTTGCACATTTTCTTTAGGATAACATTTCTTGACTATTGATGGTTTTTTTTTTTTTTTTTTTTTTTTTTTTTCTTTTGCAGTATCATGTAATATTTGAATGGGAAGTTGTAAATTCTAAATGGTGCGTGTTCACCCCTCCCCTTCCCTAAACTTCCCTTGCCTAGTGTTTTTAGGGGCATTTTATTCTGTTAGGTTTCTGAGAAACTGCATTGATTCTGGAACAAAGTGCAAATTGTTTAGAAACTGAAACTATGACCAACACCCTGCTTATTTTTGAAGCCTTTTGCTCTAGTTGGGAAATTCTAGCCTCCAGCCCTCCATTAGGTTAAAAAGGGCAATATGCTTTTCTTATACCTTTTTACTAAACTGTTGGGAATTTTTTTTTTTTTAAGTGTGCTGGTAGCCCACAAACAACTGAGGTAATCCTTTTTGAGAGCTGAGGCATGAACGGCTGTTCCATAGCTTAAAGTAGTTGCCTTGCTGTCATGTGAACACTCAATGGTTTCAATGGTGCTGGTCACTAACCTGAAGCAAATATACAGCGAATGACTAATGTTACTCATTTTCCCCGATTTTCATGCTTATTTTGGGTCTGACCGTGAAAGTACTAATGCCAGTGGGGTCAGCCTAGTAGCCAGGCTATTTTTGGCTGGTATCCTGAAGATGCCATGATTTGCGTACTTCAAATGAGGATTCCTTAGGTGTTGAGGCAATAAAAATTTTTGCAAAGTGGTTTTAAGATTCATGGCAACGGAGTTCCCCTGGTGATCTCATCAACGGCTCCCTATTTGGGTGTAAGACGTTTCCAGGCTGAAGTCAGTATAGCCAACACTTTTCATGACCAGCAATGGCAGGGCAGGTAGCTGGGCATATCACTCTCCACTAATGCATTCTTTGGCTGCATAATGTTGGTTCAGATCACAAAATGGTTATTGTTGGTTTTGTGCAGCAAGTACATTTTAATATGGAATGGTTGCTTTTGAAAAGCTTTTTTAATTTTTAGTGGCTATTTTCAGCCACCTGCTACAAGCAGCTGGCTTGAGTCACACCTACATTGTACATTTTAAGTCCTGTCTACTATATTCCCATAAATTAAAAAGTACCTCTGATTGCGATGCAAGCTACATTTTACTTTAAAATAGCTGTTATTTACATCAGACTAAACTGGCACATGTGCAATAGCATGGTGGGTGCAAATATACAAGCTATGCAATATGCTATTTCAGACTAAGTATGCGCTTGCATGGATATAAGAATGAATAGCCAGTCAAACACTGGATTAAACTGGCTTCAGCAGCTTGACTTGAGCTGCTGTCTTCCATGCTTTTCCTCTGATCATCTTTCCATCCATGGCTCCCAGTGGTCTCCCCTGGGAAGACTGCCTTGTTTTGGTCCTGTGTTCCTGATCACTGTTCATTGTCCAGATTGTGATAAAACATTTAATTCTGGTATCCTTGTAAGCGCATGTTTTCTTATTTTATCCACTGTTCCACACCTAATGCACTAATAGTTTGCCCCATTTCTTGTCTGTTTCCAATTATGGCTATTAAGATCAGTTGACATTGGGGCTGCCTATTTCGGACTTTAAGTGGAACTTGCCATAGGAGTCACCAAACACCAGTCTTATTCTGTTTTCCGCCTTTGACCTCCCCTGCTGTTCTCGTATATATTTTTTCTTTTTTTTTTTTTTTTTTTTTTTTTTTTGAGTACCGGCTACCACAGCAAGTTATGTATCCATGCAAAGTATGACATGATATAGTAGTTTGTCATATTCATAAACACTAAATTATGATGGGCTACAGTACATTTGAGGGTTTCTTTATCTGTCTATTTTACATGTTCATTGAGAGGTTTTTATACAAGGTGCAGTGTTTTCTTGCTGTATGAGAGATGTGAAGTTGGTACTGTATTTTATAAAGTTGTAATATATTTGCTTCCCAACCAATCTGAAATAAAGAGATTTTTTATTCAGTGTGAATTTTTTTTTTTTCCCCCTCCATATAAGGTTGACAATCTTCTACTTCCCAATGCATATTTAAATCTGCCTACCACAAGGTGTTGCATTTCATTGCAGGCTAGCTACACTGCATTTTCAGAAACGCAGAAACAATTAGCTGTGAGTCTAACTGGACATGCTGGGCTTTTTTAAAGCTCCCTCTGCACATAATATACTGTCAAGTCTTTGGTAAAAAAAAAAAAAATCTATTTTTGAAAGCATAATTTTATTTTATTGAACCTACAAAGTGCATAAACTGTAAACCTAAATCAATATTTGGTGTGTCCAACCTTTCCTTTTAAAACAGAATAGGCCAGGTACACTTGCGCACAGTTAGGGGTTTTGCAGGCATATATTCCATTGCATCATTAAGCGCATATCCAGTCCTGGAAAAGATGGTGTGGCATTTTTCTCCAGCTCCAAACATTTGCAAAAGCAACCCCTCCCAATATTCCTTGTGAGACACTTTGTCTTGGGTAAGGGCTTTGAGATGAAGAATGGGGCCATTTAAAGAAGTGGCCATCTCCTTGCTTGCTGTGTTGGATGGCTGAGAGATGCCCCATCTAACTTCTCAGTGAACCTTAAACCAGCCATAGACTGTTCGAAGTTCAGTATGAACCAGCTGAGATTCAACCATGCATGGACAGGCTCATTGTACCAAAGTTGTGTGTAGGTTTTTTTTTTTTGGTGGGGGTAAACCAGCTTAGCATGTCTGTTAGGATGTGATTTATTGCCAGCGGCTGTAGCTGCTAGCAATAAGTGCTGTGTTCTCCTGGCCAGGACAACTCCCTGTGTTACACCCCACCCTGGCTGTAAGAACCCAATAGCTCTGGGAGGCATTCCACCAACACTGACTGACTGACGAGATTCTTTGCAGAGAAAAAAAACAAATTCCCATCTGTGGTCAGCTTTAGGCAGCACATAGGAAGTTGAGATAAATTATGTTCTTTGTCACCTGAAGAACAGAACACCTTAATAATAAAAAATGAAGTGGGTTCTTGGAGGCAAATGCAGTTGGTGCCTCTTTACACAAGTACGCGCTAGAAAACATTACATGTAGTTTGGATTACTGTTGCATACCGTTTTAGGGTCATGTGGTCTTCTGCATTGATGTGGAGCTGGGAAATATGCGGCATGGTTTGTCATTCAGATTACATTTCCCTGCACTCTGGCAATAGATTTGTGCTGCCTTCTGATCTGAAGATGTACTAATAGTCATTAGTAGGATGTTTTTGTCTGTTCTGGATTAATGTTGCATGTGCTTCAGACTGTCTAAGGCCAATGAACAAATCTCCAATCCCAACAGGGCTGTAATTCCCATAATGGCTCTTGTTAGCTGGTACATGAGGCAGCTGGGTTAGAGAAGGCAGCACCATGTCTCATTTTAGAATTGTGTGATACTACTTTCTTTTATCCCTCATCAGGCCAGCTCTGCATATGTGACTAAATGCAGCAATAAAACTAGGTTTGTCAAAGGAATCAAGAGTTCAGGATCCATAAATCCCTCTCTCCTGTGTCTGTGTGGTTAAGACATTCTGCATAAAATAGACTCCATAAAACTACATGTGCCACAGTGGATTCCAGCATGCATGGTTACATGGAATGGATCTTATGAAAAAATGTAATTTTACAAGTACCTAGGGCTGCATATCTAAATGGCACCCAGCAGACAGTACTTTGGTCAGAACAGTCAACTTGACCTGCACAGGTTGGAACATCTCCATGTGATGAGTACAGCTGACTGCTGGAGGCCCCACGTTGCCCACAGAAGGTGGAAAGTACAAAAATACCTGAGATTGAACAACGCTGCCAAACCTGCAAATGTAAAACCTAGAAAGTGAGAAAAAAAATATTCAGTACAATTAATCAGAATCTCAACTCAATAGCAAGTGTTCTCAAACAAGTAAGTTAATCAAACACCTGTGCTGTTATGTCCTGTAAATGTGTTTGCTCCACCAAGAACCAAGATATTGCTGTGGCACTACAGAACACCTCCTGTTCCACATGTGCTCCCAGACTGTCCCCCACCAAGTGATGCACTCACCAGATCAAATGACCCCTTGAGTTAATAAGAGCCTTTTCAAATGCTGTACTAATTAAACAAGACTGCTCTTGCTCTCCTTTTTGCCTTATATCGATTTTAAGTAACTATTTCCCCTCTGGTATTTTTTTTCCCAGCTCCGCCAGTCAGGGAATAAACAGAAAAGCCAGAGATTGTGCAGTACCTTTTTATTAGGAAAACATTAACCATATACAGGTGCACAGTTATAGTAACCACTGGAAGATTTTTTTCCCCACTTCATGACCAGGCCATTTAATTATTTTTTTTTTTTTTACAGGTCGGCACTGCACTACTTTACCTGCCAATTGCACAGTAATGCAATGCTGTATGCAAATTTGTTTTTTTTTTGTTTTTTTTTTTTTTGTTTTTTCCAGAAATGGATCTTTCTTTTGATGGTATTTGATCACGAGTTTTTCATTTTTTGCAATCTAAACGACCTAAAGACCAAAATTTTGAAAACACTATTCTACTTTCTGCTATAAAAGATAGTGAAAAATCTAATTTCTTCATAAATTTTGCTCAATGTTATGTTCTGATGCATGTCTTTTTTGGTAATAAAAATTAAAAATTGAATTCCCATGAGTGCCTATTGCTTGGTTTGGGTGAAAGTTATAGTGTCTACAAATGATGGTATGTATACTAGAATTTATTTTACTTTTTTGAATACTAGTAGTGGCCGTGCTCAGCAACATATAGTGGGACTACAATCGTCTGTTCACCCACCAGCGGCAGTTGGTGGCAGATTGCCCTCAGCACTAACTGCCACTGACCTCTCCAGTGACACTAATACAGTGATCAGTGCTAAAAATATGCATGGTCACTGTACTAATGACACTGGCAGGGAAATGTAACATCTAGGGTGATCAAGGGGTTAAATGTGTGCCTAACAATGTTTTAATTTGTTTACTGTGTGGTGTTTTATAAAGCAATCTGCTAGTTTTTATTCCCTGCTTTGCAGGGAGAGAAAAAAAAGCACATCACTGCTGTATGAAGAGAGCCCTGTGTTTACCAACACAGAGCTCTCTTCTGTCATTTGCTGAGCTAATCAGCGGGTCCCAGCCATAAATCAGTGGGCAGGACCCACTGATCGGCTTGTGCTGCAGTGAATGGCAGCCGTGTCTTCCGGGATTGTGCTCGCAAAGTCACGACGTACAGGAGGCTAGACCAGGTGGATTCAGATTAGTATCTGAACATGCTTGAGCTCTTCCCTATTTGAGACACATGGGTACATGCTTCCAGACTTGCTTCAGCCTAATCCAGACCTTTTATATTTATATTTTAATTTTTTTAAAAACCCCCTTCTTCAAGTAGAAGGCTATAGCCAAAACATTTTCTTCATTTTGGATAGAGCAAGGGAGGGTTCTAACCTCTGTCACTTTTTTTTTTTTTTTGCCCCATAGCCAAACATGAAGTGAGGGGCAATCCCTGCAAATTAAGGGAATTCCTTGAGGAATCCCAGGTCACCTGAACTAGTGTCCCTATTGGAAGATTTCCCCCTACTATTACTTTTCTGGGAACAACCCGAAGTTTGGGATTTTCTTTATCATCATTGAAAGTAAATGTAAAACAGGACAGCTAGAGGGTGAATCTCCTTAACAGAGGGACAAGATGGTAATAAAAACTGACAGGTGTTCTAATCCCTCTCCACTGTCCAAAATTAAAAAAGGTTTTTACCTATATACTTTAAGCTACAGTGGGTGTTGCAAGGGATATCGTTACTTTGTGTGTCCTTTCTTTTTATACTGCCTCATTAGTTTTATATCCTGCCAAAACCTTTCATTTAGGATTTTTTGGATTGAGAGGGGAAGGGTTAGAACTCTTGTCCATATGTTTACTGCTGTTAAAGCAATCCATAGATTTGATTTTCAATCCTTCCACCATGGGTGAAAAAGAATATTGCTGAATTTCCCTATCAACCCTACCTGTGACCACCTCTTGCAGTGCTACTGTGCACTGATGGTGGCTATAGCTACCGGCAATAATCGCAAGTAAAAACAATGGACAGGATTGTGGTAAGTAAAATCACTTGGTGGATTGACTTTGGTACAACCACCTTGCCCATAGATCAAATTTTGGCTGGTCTCTGCTGAACTGGCCAAGTTCTGAGCAATGTATGACTGGCTTTAGTGTACACACTGCAGACTCTCATAACTTCTGGTCATCACATAAGAAACTAGGGTGAATCTCTCCTAAAGGCATGCAGACAGCAATTAAAGTCTGACCTTTAACTCTTTACTGTAGCCACAACCTAGAGAGGGGATAATTATTTTGTTTCCCAAATCATTGGGAAGTATTGATCTTTTGGCACTACATTTTTGAGGCTGCACAAACAGAAGTGCCTCTGGCCAAGCGGGAAGAATGCTAATCGCCTCGACTGCTCTGATCCTTTTTAGTGTTAGTCTATGAAAGACTTAATTCTGGGTCCTGGAAGCCTCCTGTGCTCAGCACATCACTTTGGATACACCACACGTGCTACAAAAATGTTAAAGAAGAAGCTTTCCTTGTGAACAAGGACTGGCCTGGCTCCAACAGCCAGTGGCCTCCACTCTTTCATTACATTGCTTTCATTAGTGAGATAAACATAAGCAGCTGATCGGTTTGTTTTCTGTCCAGAGCAGAATATTGCCGCTTTATTTGATTTCTCTCATTATTTCATTCAGCAACAAAGCCTTTTGCCTGTTTGAAGCCCTTCATTCAGTTATGTTTGTAACTAGTTTAAATCTCCCCAATGACCGGATGAACCTCCCTCTGAAAAAGCTCTAGTTCATGCTGTGTGAAGTGTTATTGCTGGAAATTAATGAACAGCCTCACCTTGTAGAGCTTTACACTGTGAAAATAGGATTTGTTGTTTTTTTTTCTTGTTATACTTGCCTGTAAAATATTTATTTTTCTTGGAGTACATCATGGGACACAGAACAACCACATTAATGACTATATGGGGTTATACGCCACCTACTAGTGAATGGCCCCTGGCAGATAGGAACTCCTCCCCTATATAACATAGGAGAGAAATTGGGACTTTTTAAAGTGCACACATATACAAAATTTAGAAAAAGAAAAAATATTTATTGAATTAAAAATACATATGTGAAAAAAGGGTAAAACCACAGTACACCAGTAACAAATATCAACAGAAGTAAATTGTCTCTCTACATGTTTTGCCATTCACGGCTTCTTCAGGATATTGTTACAATAAACTCTGTGCGTATAGACTGATCACTTCAAAATTTCAAAAATACAGTCGTCAATAGTTGAGGAAGGGCAGGCAGGGCCATTTGGGAGCATCATAGAGAAGGGTAATAGACTGAGAATAAGAGAGTCCATCTCAATGAATATTTAAGCCGGTCAAGATCTTGATAGCAACAGCAGGTTATATTTGTTCCATTTGCTAACAAGGGAAAGAAAATAGACTTTTTGAATCAAAAAAGATTCTCAAAGTATTTCTAAATTCCCTGGTAATTTCTGAAGCCCTAGGCAGCATGCCACCTTCCATGGACTGAATCTTTTTTGATTAAAAAAGTCTATTTTCTTTCCCTTGTTTGCAAATGGAGCAAATATAACCTGCTGTTTCTATCAAGATCTTGACCGGCTTAAAAATTCAGTGAGATGGACTTTCTGTTATTCCCAGTCTATTAACCTTCTCTATGACACTCCCAAATGGCCCTGCCTCAACTATTGATGACTGTATTTTTGAAGTGATCAGTTTATACACACACAGTTTATTGCAAGAGATCTCCTGAAGAAGCTGTGAACGGCAAAACATGTAGAGAGACAATTTACTTCTGTTGATATTTGTTACTGATGTACTGTGGTTTTACTTTTTTTTTTTTTTCCCCCCCCCCCACATATGTATTTTTAATTCAATAAATATTCTATTTTTCTAAATTTTGTATATGTGTGTGCTTTTAGGCTCGGTTCACATAGGGGCGACTTGTCAGGCGACCTAGTCGCCTGACAAGTCGCCTCCCGTTCTGTGCTACGGAACCGTTCTAATAGGAGCGACGCAAGTCGCTCCGACTTAGAAAAAGGTTCCTGTACTACTTTGGGGGCGACTTGCATAGACTTCTATGCAGAAGTCGTTTTGCAAGTCGCCTCGGAAGTCGTTTGCAGGTCGCCTCGCTGCCTATGAAAATAAGTAAGCATTATGAAACATATATACTATGCTGCACCTGCTCAACTGCACCTGGGCCCATACTAGTTTTAGTCATGATTAGCCAAATACATAGGCATCCAAAGCAGCCTCTACGCTGCTTCAACAGCCTAAAACTAAGCTCCTGCAGACCAAATGCATGCTATTCTAGGGACACAATTCCTTAAAGTGCACCGCTGTCCATGTTCTTTCAAACATGTACTTATGCAACATCTATGCAAAACGTGTGTTTATTCAAACATGCATTTAAGCAACAAGGTTGCAAGCATGTATACCATGCTACACCTGCCCAACTGCACTTGGCCCCATGCTAGTTTTGCCAGATTAGCCAAGCAATATGCAGCCCATGCAGCCTTGTTTCTGCTTCAGAAAAGCCTAAAATAAGCTCCTGCAGACCAAATGCCCATTATTCTAGAGACACAACACCTTACAGTGCAATGATACCCATATAGGTGTGTATCGACTTACTGCCTAATCTGGGGGGCCTGTACAACTGTAAGTATGCCGTATATAATCATGACTTGTCTGTCCACACATTTCTTCCACAGTAAAAACTCACACTTCATTAGTATCCATGGGCTGCTGTTATGTCTCAAGAGGCCTTGTTGAACCGGCTGTGCACATGGCCAACATGGCCACCCCTCTACTTCCTGTCTATATAGAAGTAGGCCATACTAAACGAGCCTGCACCCTCTAGTGGTTGGAGGAGAAACAGCAGCCCACTCGCCTAAGGAGTACACAGAGCATGATTAACTACTTCCATACTGGGCATTTTCACCCCCTTCCTGCCCAAGCCAATTTTCAGCTTTCAGCTTTGTCGCACTTTGAATAACAATTGCGCGGTCATACTACATTACACACTGTACATTACTACATTACACACTGTACCCAAATGAAATTTTTATAATTTTTTCCCCACTAATAGAGCTTTCTTTTGGTGGTATTTGATCACCCCTGCATTTTTTATTTCTTGTGCTATAAACAAAACAAAAGTGACAAGTTTGAAAAAACACAATATTTTTTACTTTTTGCTATAATAAGTATCCAAATTTTTTTTTTTTAAACAAAATTTTTCTTCATTTTAGGCCGATACGTATTCTTCTACATATTTTTGGTAAAAAATATCGCAATAAGCGTATATTTATTGGTTTGCGCAAACGTTATAGCGTCTACAAAATAAGGGGATAGATTTATAGCATTTTTATTATTATTTTTTTTTTTACTAGTAATGGCGGCGATCTGCGATTTTTATCGTGACTGCGATATTGCGGCGGACACATTGGACAATTTTGACACATTTTTGGGACCATTCACATTTATACAGCGATCCGTGCTATAAAAATGCATTGATTACTGTATAAATGTGACTGGCAATGAAGGGGTTAACCAGGAGGGGGCGCTGTAGGGGTTAATGTGTTGCTAGGGAGTGATTCTAACTGTGTGGGGAGGGGATTCACAAGGGGAGGAGACCGATCGGTGTTCCTCTGTACAAGGAACACACCATCGGTCTCCTCCCATCTGACAGGACGTGGATCTGTGTGTTTACACACACAGATCCATGGTCCTGCTCGGTTACCGGGCAATCGCGGGTGCCCGGCGGACATCGCGGCCACTGGGCACGCGCTCCGGGATCCGACCGATGCGGCGCGCGCGCCCCCTGGGCTGCCTGGAAGGCTGCGCCGTCATATGACGGCGGCCCAGAACAACAGTTGCACCGTCCCGCCGTGATATGACGGCAGGCGGGCAGCAAGTGGTTAAACAGCACACTGCTCCCAGTAGCTACTGAGAGAAGAACAGACAGTCAGAATTCTTTTTTTTTTTTAAAGAGAAACTGCAAAAAATGCAGACTTACCATTCCCGCTGCAGGATTCTGAACATAATAGAAGTCAAACCTTCACCCATCATGGCGGGCTGTCATAAAAAGACCCTCAGGGATTGGGTCCCCCTTAATATGGGGTCCACTCCCCTGGACCTGTATAGCACCCTGCAGGAAAGCACCTTGGTCAAAACAAACACTGCACAGAGTTCCATTACACAGGGCCCAGTGCTGTAAGGCTGCATTAAAGGAAAACCTTGTGGAATCTTCTCTCCTTCCCATGAGGCTCAGGTACCATCCATTTTGGCTGACAGCTTTTTCGATTGGATCCGATTGAAGTCCTTGATTCTCAGTAGAACCGTTCCAGACCTCCAAGTATGCTCCAAGAGCACATGTATCACTTCAGTGACCACAACCTTTCAGACAGTGGCGAAAAAACTGAGGTTCTTCCTGTGTAGGAGGGGTTATATAGAGGAGGACTTCCTGTTTGTCTATCTGCCAGTGTCCATACACCAGTAGGTGGCGTATAACCCCATATAGTCATTATTATGGTTGCTCTGTGTCCTGTGATGTTCGATAAAGAAATGTGTCTTTATAATGCCAAAATATTACCCAGCAGAGTACATCAGTCTCTGTCTTCCATTGTAACTCATCCATTGATTTTACTATACTCAGCACACGAGAGCCAATGGCTTACCTTGAATAGAATGTACACCATACACACAGGTCAGGGGAAGCCATTAAAATGGTCTAAACACCCTTCAGAATTCCGATGGGCTTCCACACAATAAATGTTGGTGCTGGTGATAGATTCATATACTTGTGTACAACGATTTCTGTGCACCGACTGTAGAGGTGCACTGAGACCAGATTGTCTATGCATTCCACCCTCAATGCAACTGTCATATAGATCAGCGGCTTTTGTACCGGTGGTGGAGCCTGATGGTGATTAATTTGAGACACTAGTACCCCATCAGGTCTGCTCCCCATGTGATTGACAGCAGGCAGTGGGCGTATCCTTAGCCAATAGACATTATGCTATAGCATCCGCTTGCTGTCAATTACAAGGCGAGAGTGGACCTGATGGGGAACTATTGCCTCAGCTTCCCCATCAGGCTCCACCCAATCTAGCAGCCCTGGTTGCTAGAAGGCTGTTGGCTGTGAAGCTGGTAGCATCCTTAACCGCTTGTGGGCCGTCTCGTGAACATTTACTGCTGCAGGGCAACCGCTGTGCACTGAATTGTATCCGCCCGCCACCCCCACTGTGCTGTGATTTGTTACAGCACAAGCTGATCAGAAGGTCCTGGCCAATGACTGATCGCCAGGACCCACTGATAGGCTCTGTCATTCACGAAAGAGAGCTCTGTGTTGTAAACAGCACTGAGCTCTATACAGTCAAAGGGGAGAAAAAAACCCAACACGGCCGCTTAGTAGAAACAGCACATTACACATCATACCTCCCAACTTTTTGAGATGTAAACGAGGGACACCTATTAGCAAAAGTATTTAGGCATAGGACACACCCCCTGCCACGCCCTCTTAAAGGAGAATTGTGCAAAAAAAAAAAAAAAAGATTAGTTAAACCCACAAGTTCTTTTTTACCACTACTCTTTCTTTCTAATGGCTTTTGGAATTTACAAATGCAGCTATTTAGAATTAGGATGAAAGGTTTAGCACCGGGAAACACTTTTTTGATACAGTGCCTTGAAAAAGTATTCATACCCCTTGAAATTCTCCACATTTTGTCATGTTACAACCAAAAACTTAAATGTATTTTGTTGGGATTTTATGTGATAGACCAACATAAAGTGGCGCATAATTGTGAAGTGGAAGGAAAATGATAAATGGTTTTCAAAGGTTTTTACAAATAAATATGTGAAAAGTGTGGCGTGCATTTGTATTCAGCCCTCCTGAGTCAATACTTTGTAGAACCAACTTTCACTGCTATTACAGCTGCAAGTCTTTTTGGGGATGTCTCTACAAGCTTTGCACATCTAGAGAGTGACATTTTTTGCCCATTATTCTTTGCAAAATAGCTCAACCTCTGTCCGATTAGATGGAGAGCATCTGTGAACAGCAATTTTCAAGTCTTGCCACAGATTCTCAATTTAATTTAGGTCTGGACTTTGACTGGGCCATTCTAACACATGAATATGCTTTAATCTAAACCATTCCAGGCTTTCTTCTAAGATTGCCCTGTAGTTGGCTCAATCCATCTTCTCATGAACCAGCTTCCTTGTCCCTGCTGAAGAAAAGCATCTCCACAACATGATGCTGCCCCCACCATGTTTCACGGTGGGGATGGTGTGTTCAGGGTTATGTGCAGTGTTAGTTTTCCGCCACACATAGTGTTTTGCTTTTAGGCCAAAAAGTTCAATTCTAGTCTCATCTGACCAGATCACCTTCTTCCATATGTTTGCCGTATCCCCCACATGGCTTCTCGCAAACTGCAAACAGGACTTCTTATGCCTTTCTTTCAACAATGGTTTTCTTTTTGCCACTCTTCCATAAAGGACAGATTTGTGGAGTGCACGACTAATAGTTGTCCTGTGGACAGATTCTCCCACCTGAGCTGTGGATCTCTGCAGCTCCTCCAGACTTACCATGGACCTCTTGGCTGCTTCTCTGATTAATGCTCTGCTTGCCTGGTCTGTCAGTTTAGGTGGACGGCCATGACTTGGTAAATTTGCAGTTGTGCCATTTTTGTTTGATGGATTGAACAGTGCTCTGGGAAATGTTCAAATCTTGGGATTTTTTTTTATAACTTAACTCTGCTTTAAACTTCTCCACAACTTTATCCCTGACCTGTCTGGTGTGTTCCTTTGCCTTCATGGTGCTGTTTGTTCACCAAGGTTCAAACTAATTATGAGCCACTTTGTGTTGGTCTATCACATAAAATCCCAATAAAATACATTTCTGTTTTTGGCTGTAACATGACAAAATGTGGAAAATTTCAAGGGGTATGAATACATTTTTCAAGGCATTGCAGATAAGTACTGGATTTTATATACAACTATATAGATCAGACCAAAATGAGGGACAAATGAGGAGGAAAGGGGGCAGAGGGCCATTGTTCCAAATCCGGGACATCCTCTCAAAATCAGGGACAGTTGGGAGCTATGTAAACATTGTTAGGAACACAGTAAATCCCTTGATTGCCCCTGATGTAGGGTTCAATATTGAGTTTCCTCACCCTTTGCTGCTATAACAGCTTCAACTCTTCTAGGAACTATCCACAGGTTTAGCAGCGTGTCTATGGGAATGTTTGACCATTCTTCCAAAAGTGCATTTGTGAGGTCAGGCACTGATGTAGACGAGAAGGCCTGGCTCGCAGTCTCCTCTATAATTTATCCCAAAGGTGTTCTATCTGGTTGAGGTCAGGACTCTCTGCAGGCCAGTAAAGTCTCTCCACCCCAAACTCACTTATCCATGTCTCTATGGACCTTGCTTTGTGCACTTATGCACAGTCATGTTGGAACAGGAAGGGGCCATCCCCAAACCGTTCCCACAACGTTGGGAGCATGAAATTGTCCACAATGCCCTGGTATGCTGACGCCTTAAGAGTTCCCTTCACTGGAACTAAGGGGCCAAGCCCAACCCCTGAAAAACAACCCCACACCATAATCCCTCTTCCACCAATGGTTTGGACCAGTACACAAAGCAAGGTCCATAAAGACTTGGATGAGCGAGTTTGGGGTGGAGGAACTTGACTGGCCTGCAGAGACCTGACCTCAACTCGATATAACACCTCTGGAGGAGCTACAGCGATCCACCGCACAGGTGGGTGAATCTGTCCACAGGACAACTATTAGTTGTGCCCTCCACAAATCTGGCCTTTATGGAAGGGTGGCAAGAAGAAAGCCATTGTTGAAATAAAGCCTGGTCAGATGAGATTCAGATTGAACTGTAGCAGAAAACACTGCACATCATGCTGAACACACCATCCCCACCGTGAAACATGGTGGTGGCAGCATCATGTTGTGGGGATGCTTTTCTTCAGCGGGAACAGGGAAGCTGGTCAGAGTTGATGGAAAGATGGATGGAGCCAAATACAGGGCAATCTTAGAAGAAAACCTGTTAGAGTCTGCAAAAGAATTGAGACTGGGGTAGATGTTCACCTTCCAGCAGGACAACGACCCTAAACATACAGCCAGAGCTACAATGGAATGGTTTAGATCAAAGCATATTCATGTGTTAGAATGGCCCAATCAATATCCAGACCTAAATACAATTGAGAATCTGTGGCAAGACTTGAAAATTGCTGTTCACAGACGTTCTCCATGCAATCTGACAGAGCTTGAGCTATTTTGCATAGAAGAACGGGCAAAAATGTCACTCTCTAGATATGCAAAGCTGGTAGAGACATCCCCAAAAAGACTTGCAGCTGTAATTGCAGTGAAAGGTGGTTCTACAAAGTATTGACTCAGGGGGGCTGAATACAAATGCATGCCACACTTTTCACATATTTATTTGTAAAAACCTTTGAAAACCATTTATCATTTTCCTTCCACTTCACAATTATGTGCCACTTTGTGTTGGTCTATCACATAAAATCCCAATAAAATACATTTATGTTTTTGGTTGTAACATGACAAAATGTGGAAAATTTCAAGGGGTATGAATACTTTTTCAAGGCACTGTATATACCCTTAAAGTCAGTCAGATACTTGCACTTAAATATTAGATATTTGTATCTCACTACAACAAGTCTATGAGGACTTTCTTTTTAATCAATGCGAATTGAACCAAACATTTTATTTTATCCGCATACTTTGTTAGGAAATTAGAGTCACAGTGGCACCCACTGGTGAAAATATAGAACTGCTCCAGTTTTGGGAAGCCATTTACAACAATGACCTTCATTGTCAAAGTGCTTGAAATAAGAACTGTCTGTGTTAGCACATACCATCTAATCCTATTAACACTTTTCTAATTGGTGGCCTGAATATAATTTAATAAATGGTGTCCAGTGAGTTCTGAACATCTGAGATATGCTGAGCCATAAAATGTTCCTTTAAAGCTGCACATCTACATCCCACTGCCATAATATTTACTGTCTAAAGAGGTGCAGAAGTACCACCATTATCATGGGCAATACAATAGCAATATGCATAGCAAAAAGACAAAGCACAGTGTTACACACTTTGTCATTAAAGTGGTGTTCCACCCAAAAAAAAAAAAAAAACATGAATGTGCCTAAAAATAAAAAAAAAAACATTTGGATTTTTTTTTTTACTCACCTCTAAATGCCTGTTGCTAGGGGGTCCCTCGTAGTCTGCCTCTTTCAGTGCCTGGGCTGGTGACATCACTTCCCCTCAGCACAGGAACGGCTCAGCTCTGCTCCCTCCCTCTTGTCAATCATCTGGGACCCATTACAGGTCCCAGGTGACTGAGCGGCCAATCATGGCGTGCGGCGCCGCTCGCGCATGCGCAGTGGGTGCCCGGCTATGAAGCCACAGCCCGGCGCCCACAGTTGCAATGCCTGCGCCACCAAACGGAGGGGGAGATGAGAGAAGCTTCGATCCACCGCATCGCTGGACCCTGGGACAGGTAAGTGTCCAATTAAAAGTCAGCAGCTGCAGTATTTGTAGCTGCTGACTTTTATTTATTTTTTTTTAAATGGGAACTCCTCTTTAAAGTGTCACTAAACAATATCCTTGTTCTCCAAAAAGAATCCACCCACATACACTACTTATTGATCCTGTAATCTATTTATCTTTTCTTTTTGGGGATGTCTCTACCAGCTTTGCACATCTAAAGAGTGACATCTTTGCCCCTTCTTCTTTGCAAAATAGCTCAAGCTTTGTCAGACTGGATGGAGAGCGTCTGTGAACAGCAATATTTAAGTCTTTCCACAGATTCTCAATTGATTTAGGTCTGGAAATTCACTGGGCCATTCTAAACCATGACAATGCTTTGATCTAAACCATTCTATTGCTCCGGATGTATGTTTAGGGTTGTTTTCCTGCTGGAAGGTGAATCTCCACCCCAGTCTTAAGTCTTTTGCAGACTATAACAGGTTTTCTTCTAAGATTGCCCTGTATTTATCACCTCTTCAATCCATTATGAATGCTGCTGCCAGACTCATCCACCTTACCAATCGCTCTGTGTCTGCCACTCCTCTCTGTCAATCCCTCCACTGGCTTCTGCTCGGCCAAAGAATTAAATTCAAAATTCTAACAACTATGTACAAAGCCATCCACAATTTCGCCCCCAGCTACATCACTAGCCTAGTCTCTAAATACCAACCTACTCATTCTCCTCATTCCTCTCAAATCCTCCTGCTCTCTAGCTCCCTCATCACCTCCTCCCATGCTCGCCTCCAGGACTTTTCCAAAGCCTCTCCAATCCTATGGAATGCCCTACCCCAATCTGTCTGCTTATCTCCTACTTTATTAGCTTTTAGACAATCCCTGAAAACCCTTCTCTTCAGAGAAGCCTATCCTACCCACACCTAACAACTGTATTTTCATTTTTTCCATCAACTCATCTGCCCACAGTTATTACCTTTTTGTTTCCACTTGACCGTCCCTTCTAGACTGTAAGCTCTAATGAGCAGGGCCCTCTGATCCCTCCTCTATTGATTTGTATTGTAAGTGTACTGTCTGCCCTCATGTTGTAAAGCGCTGCGCAAACTGTTGGCGCTATATAAATCCTGTATAATAATAAATAATAATAATATTTGGCTCTAGCCATCTTCCCATCACCTCTGATCAGCTTCCCTGTCCCTGCTGAAGAAAAGCATACCCACAACATGATGCTGCCACCACCATGTTTCACGGTGGAGATGGTGTGTTCAGGGTGATGTGCAGTGTTCTGCCACACATAACGTTTTGCTTTTAGGCCAAAAAGTTCAATTTTGGTCTCATCTGACCAGAGCACCTTCTTCCACATGTTTGCTGTTACTGTGTCCCCCACATCGCTTCTCACAAACTGTAAACAGGACTTCCTATGGCTTTCTTTCAACAATGGCTTTCTTCTTGCCATTCTTCCATAATGGCCAGATTTGTGGAGTGCACAACTAATAGTTGTCCTGTGGACAGATTCTCCCACCTGAGCTGTGGATCTCTGCAGCTTCTCCAGAGTTACCATGGACCTCTCGGCAGCTTCTCCAATGAATGCTCTCCTTGCCTGGCCTGTCAGTTTAGGTGGATGGCCATTTCTTGATAGGTTTGCAGTTGTGCCATACTCTTTCCATTTTCAGATGATGGATTGAACAGTGCTCTGTGAGAGGTTCAAAGCTTGGGATATTTTTGTATAACCTAACCCTACTTTAAACTTCACCACAACTTTATCCCTGACCTATCTTGTGTGCTTCTTGGCCTTCATGATACTGTTTGTTCACTAAGGTTCTATAACAAACCTCTGAGGGCTTCACAGAACAGCTGTATTTATACTGAGATTAAATTACACACAGGTGGACTCTTTATTAATTGAGTGACTTCTGAAGGCAATTGGTTTCACTAGATTTTAGTTACAGTATCAGAGTAAAGAGGGCTGAATACAAATGCACGCCACACTTTTCAGATATTTATTTGTAAAAAATGTTGAAAACAATTTATCATTCTCCTTCTACTTCACAATTATGTGCTACTTTGTGTTGGTCTATCACATAAAATCTCAATAAAGTACATTTATGTTTTTGGTTGTAACATGACAAATTATGGAAAATTTCAAGGGGTATGAATACTTTTTCGAGGCACTGAATGTCCTCTGTCTGCAGCAAAATATATCCAACTGGGTGTAGTAATTCTTCTGCATTTCCTCTTTTATAAGAGACTGCAGATATAGTGTATTATTGTCATTCATTGCACCACGCATGGAAAGGTCTTTAAAATGGCTATATCATCCAACATCTGTACAGCAGCCACTCTCCCTAGAAGGGGAAGTATGTAAACAGGTAGCTGCTGTGTATATCCAGTAGAACAAACCACATAGATATCTCCAATGCACTTCTGAATGCAGTGATATTTCTTTATACAGTGGAACCTTGGTGTCACGGGCATGGCCAGAGCGGAGGCTGTTGGAGAGGACTGTGTGCAAGCCTGTTGCCCACCGATTATGGGCCCTAGCATTTGAGGTGAATGAGAAATCCAGTCTGAACTGTATTAATCGGACTCAGTCGTGTATATATTGTATGGGGACTCCTTACTGTATATTTGTGTCCCTGAAGAGGGAGGGGGGATTCCTCCAGCAGCCCCCTGCTGATAAGACTGATTCATTCTGCTGGGACACATCCTGTGAGGAGATGCTGGTGTTATCAACATGTGTTTATGTTAATTGAGAGAGCTGATCACATTAGCCACCAGCCCTGGCTAATAGACGAATGGTCTAGGCTGAGGAGGGGGGAGAGTGTTGTTTGCATTGTTAATTGTATTAATGTGTGAAGCTCGGTGCCCACAAGACTGTCATCTGGTCTGGGTACATTTTGTAGTAAATTAGGTCATGTTAATTAGGTTAGCTTTGAGTCATCCCTGCTGTATAAAGGTCTGTGAGATCTCAAAATAAAGGTAGTTCTGATGTACTCCAAGACTGGTGTTGTCTAGTTCTTGGGGTTCCCATAGCCAGATCCATTGGACTCGTGTTCCAGAACTTAGGAAGCGGTATATGACGGAAGCACTCAAGCGGAGTGTGGGGCGTTCCGTGACATTGGTGGCAAGCAGCGGGAAAGCTTCCTGAAGTCTGAAGTCTGGGACATCCAAACCTCCAACTGGATCCAAGATCAGCATAGCAGACTTCAGTCACCCCAGCGGAGATATGGACCTGGCATCAGAATTCCCGGGGCTGCTGCGGATCATCCTTTCAACGTACACCAGGACTGTGTCTGAGGATGAATACCTGGAGCTCAGGCAGCTGATTCGGGTGGAGCTCTGGATTGCAGCCCTCTGTCTCGCTGGTATAAAACAGGGCAAGTGCTTTCCAACCCAAGAGCAACGGGCCAGTGACCAACGGGCATTGCGGATGGCATTCCTGGGAGAGCAGCCCCAGGAGCAATGGGTGACTGAGTTGGACAGGTTGGTCCAGCAGGAGATTGAGTTGGACAATCGATATCGGGCTCTGCAATGGCACGCAGAGGAGGGATATTTAGGGGAGACAACAGAATGCTCTCCGGAGGGATATGACTTTGGCGGCCCTGGATTGCTGTGGGAGAACCTTACAGATCTTTTTATGTTTGGCGATGAAGGGGAACCTGACCTTGAGGACATGAGAGACTATAGAGAGTCTATGCTCGGTCTTGCAGGGGTCTCAGAGCTCAAACCTGATCTGGACCATTTGCTAAGGAAGGAACAGCATCTGGAAAGGGCATACAGGAAACTGCTAGAACAAGTTCAGCAGCATGCCAGAGAATCGGCAGTGGAAAATCCGGAGATTGCCGTCCCCAAACCTGAAGTGCTGACAACAGGGCAGAGCTCTGCTAACCTCTGTCCAGAAATGATAACATCTTCTGGGTTCCATGGACAGGAGATGGTGAACCCCTATTCCCCGACATCAGTTGCAGAGACATGGGATTTGATAGACTTTTCTGCTGAGGAAGAACAACCTGATGAGCCTCCAGCAGAAGAGCTGCTATCGGGGCCAAAGTTCACTGTGTTCTGCCCAGCACCAACAGTGGCTTCGGCCTTCCTGAGAGAAGAGGTAGTCGGCCTTTCTCCCACAACACTGACAGGGACATGTGATTTTCTGCCAGCAGCATCTATGGAGTTAAAACAAACTTCTCCAGCTGAAGATCTGGTAACTGAACAGAGGGTCCAAGACCTCTGTCCCACACTTTTACCACTTCCAGAGACTGGGGATTTAATAGACATTTCTGTAGAGGAGGAACCACCTGGCAAACCCCCAGCAGAAGTGCTGGCAACCGGACAGAGGGTCCAAGACCTCTGCCCCACACCTGCAGCAATTGTGGAGGCCCAAGGTGAGGAGGTTGCAGTCTATCGCGAGCTGCAGATCAGGATCCAAGGAGAGAATGCAGTCATCACCTCACAACTGCAGCTTGATCTGGTGTCGGTTGAAGGGGCTTCAGTCCCCACCTGTATACCCCAGGGATGCTGGGCAGTCGGCCCAGATCCCCAACAGCAGGATGGAGTGAGCCCAGTCCCCCTGTCTTCTCTCCAGCGGCAGAAAGGATTCCAGGGAGAAGGGCCAGTCCGGGCCTCTCCCCAGCGGCAGATATGTTCTCTGAGAGAGGCAGAGGATGGCTGGGTGAGTAATGCACTGTTTGGGATGATTTGTTTGGGGTACTGTGTGGGTACAGGCAGTAGAGGACTGGAGCTGTGGACTAACTTCGGAGTCAACCCGTCTGGGGTCTCCTCCTGTGTTAGTCTCCTGCCGAAAGGGGAGAAATGTCACGGGCATGGCCAGAGCGGAGGCTGTTGGAGAGGACTGTGTGCAAGCCTGTTGCCCACCGATTATGGGCCCTAGCATTTGAGGTGAATGAGAAATCCAGTCTGAACTGTATTAATCGGACTCAGTCGTGTATATATTGTATGGGGACTCCTTACTGTATATTTGTGTCCCTGAAGAGGGAGGGGGGATTCCTCCAGCAGCCCCCTGCTGATAAGACTGATTCATTCTGCTGGGACACATCCTGTGAGGAGATGCTGGTGTTATCAACATGTGTTTATGTTAATTGAGAGAGCTGATCACATTAGCCACCAGCCCTGGCTAATAGACGAATGGTCTAGGCTGAGGAGGGGGGAGAGTGTTGTTTGTATTGTTAATTGTATTAATGTGTGAAGCTCGGTGCCCACAAGACTGTCATCTGGTCTGGGTACATTTTGTAGTAAATTAGGTCATGTTAATTAGGTTAGCTTTGAGTCATCCCTGCTGTATAAAGGTCTGTGAGATCTCAAAATAAAGGTAGTTCTGATGTACTCCAAGACTGGTGTTGTCTAGTTCTTGGGGTTCCTATAGCCAGATCCATTGGACTCGTGTTCCAGAACTTAGGAAGCGGTATATGACGGAAGCACTCAAGCGGAGTGTGGGGCGTTCCGTGACACTTGGATCACGAGCAATTCCAGGAGAATGCTTGAAAACCTAAGCACTCGCATATCAAAGCAAGTTCTCCCATAGAAGTCAGTGGAAACCAAGATAATTTGTTCCACATTGACTTCTATTGCATGCAATGCCACATGTGGCCAGAGGGGGGGGCGGGGAATGGGACGCTGGAGAGACTCGGAAATACTCAGAGATGGCTCGGATGCACTTGAAAAGGCTTGGGAATGGAGTATTTTCGAACGGTTCTTATATTCAAATTGTATAATGAAAGATGCCTTACTACCCAATGTAGCACCCTCTACCATAGGTAGGTGCTAGAGTGAGGATTTTTGGTAGTTTCTGTCAGCACAGGTAAATTTAGGCAGGCCTATGCTGCAAGCTAGGCCTGTTTGTTTTTTATCTGGGGGCAGCGAGTGGTTAGTGTAGCAGTGGGAGTGACCACCTGTACTTTAGTTCTGAGGTGCCTGCCCTGATTCCAGTGAGAATGTTCTGGAAGAGGGGCAGGGCCTGGAACTGGAGTGGCAGGCAGCTCATGTGAGGAGCCCTGACCAATCCCCAACTGGAATTGGCAGGGGGCAGGCTTCCCATATAAGCTGAGGTAACAGGCCACTGGGAGGAGTTGTCGGCCGGGAGAAGTGAAGAATGGAGTACTAGACAGCAGCAGGAGGGCACCCCCATCTGGGGGGATGTGTTGATCACGGGAGGAGGCTCGGGAGAGCTGTGAGGGAGCTTCACCCTTACACGGTTATGGGTGAAGTCCTTATCATTACACGGTCATTGATGAGGAGTTCCTGGAGCAGAGGGGTAGGAGAATCTGTTGGAACGTACGGTCCGGTTAAGTTCTTCACCATGGACTCAGGGCAGAGAAAGGTCGGTGAGTGTACCACAGTGGAGTGCTGGATGTGGAGACATGCTAGGGAGTCTGTGAGGGAACTTCATCTGTACACGGTCATTGATGAAGTCCTCATCATTACACGGTCATTGATGAGGAGTCCTGGAGCAGAGGAGAGACTGTGGGGAATAGTGTCAAATCAATGCAGCCCAAGGGTTCAGGATTTGCAAGCCGGGCCAGCTGGGAACAGTAGTCCACCGTTCAGCACATGCTATTAAACTACTAGGCCTTCCGGGGAGAAGTACTGCAGGCCTATGGCCTAGTAGCAGCAATCAGAGTCAGCATTAGAGACTATTCATAGTGGGATATTTTGCATTATAGAAGAGGATGTGACAAGAAAATGTAATGTTCTATAGAATAAGTTTGTGCAGGAGGGAAGGATTCCTGGGAGCAATAGTCTGCAGGAGTTACGCAGAGGAGGAGCAATACTCTGCATGGAGATGCAGGGAAGAGACTGTAGATGTTATACATGTGCATAATTTTTTCAAGGCTCAAACACAGTTCTAATTGATAAAGATAATGGCAAAGTATTTTGATCTATGGGCATGCCATATACCCTTTCCCCAACCAAGTTATATCCCCTCAAACAAAACAAAGCAAATGACTGTTCATTGTCACAGGTGATATATGGAGGTCTGGCAGCAGGGTGATATGGTGGATGTTAGTAACTAGTGGCAACAAACCGCTACATTACATCAGTAGCTACACCGCTACTCACACCGCAGCCACTCCCCCATCCCCTAGAAAGGGATATGCCCAGTACACTTGATGAAGATTTGAAATATATATATATATATATATATACACACACACACACACACACACAGTATATACAAATAATTTTATATATGTACATTATATACAGTATTTATATGCACATATTTATCTTCTGGACACAAGTTTGGAGGTTTTTTTTTTTTTTTTTATGCCTGTAAACTCCTCTACCTCTTAACTCCTGAAAACGCCTATAGCAGGGGTGCCCAACCTTATGAAGAGCGAGGGCCACTTTAGTGACTTGGTAACTGTTTGCAGGCCACAATGAGCAGAGCAGGCAGATGACAGGTCCGTGTCCGCTCTGCATATGCAGACACAGCACGCTCTACTCTATGGGGCCTCCGATCTGCCCAGACGGAAAGAGACGGATCCCCTTCTGTTTTTTAAGTGGATCGGATTGAAGATAGGCAGGTGTAAACAAGTCTGTTTACACCTGCCACTCTATAGAGGTGAATGGAGAGTCCGCCTGACAGACAGGTGGACCGGATCAGAAAGATCGTGTGAAAGGGGCCAAAGGCTTCTTACACAATGATGCCCTGCGGTTTACCTGTACCTCAATCACCTTGCTGTGGCTCTGCTTCCTCTAGTGCTGGTTTCGTTCTTCACACTGATGCTCGGGGATGGCGGGTCAGGAACCCGCAATCTAGGCTTCCCGGCCTGTCATCCCAGAGCAGGAGGTTGCAGGCCACATCAGAGGGAGCTGCGGGGGCCGCCAGCGGTTGGGCATCCCTGGCCTATAGTATGCATGTACAGATTGGATAACATGGAAGGGCATTAACAGACCGGGGGGGGGCCTCAAAGAAGTAGCTTCTTTGCAGTGAGCACGAGGCCTTATAAATAAGCCACTGTGTGTTGATGTTAAAAAGTGCAAATAAGTGCAGTGGATCATTCCGGAGGAATCACTCCCTGTCTAGTGGTATTTAAAGATGATGTCAAAATAAGGTTGTGGGAAAAGGCATTAAAATCTTCACTGTCTATAAATCATGCTGAGAGATTAGGATTATAGTTCAGAATTAGAGCATTCACCAGCTGAAAACCTGGAAATAGCAGATGGTGCCACTGTGAAATAAATCTGTGCCCGACCACATTTACTCAGTTCTGTACATTACAAGAGAAAAGAAAATAATATATATGATAGAAAAGTTTCCTGTTTTTTTAAATGCTTGAAATTCCTGTAGACAGATATCTGCTAGTTTCTGCCTGCAGGGGGAGGAGGTTTACATACTGCAGACAACCACAAAAGTAATGCTGCAAAACTAAACAACAGATAATTAACCACTTAATGCCAAATCATGTACAAGTAGCGGCTACTCAGCTAACCCCCCCTCCCACGCCTCTATGGGTTCTACCATGCCACCCGCGAGTCTGGAATGAAAACTGGTGAAACTGCCGGCTTACCAGATATTTGGTCAAGGACCGTAAGTTCCTTGAGGACCTCTATGGTATAGGAGACTGGCAGTGACAAGCAAAAAACAGCACTGGTTTTTAAATTTGGAAAGTATCTGATCACACCAATCTTGGTGTGATCAGATGCTTGTAATGGCAGAGGAGACATAAGTGATAAAAAAAAAAAAATTCAAAGCGCCCCCCACCCCCCTTCCCCTGTGCTTGCGCGCAAAGGTGAACAGACACATGCGTCCCGTATGCATACGTAAACAGCAATCACACCACACATGTGAGATGTCTCCGCAAACGTCACAGTGATAGCAATAATTCTAGCACCAGACCTCCTCTGTAACTCTAAACTGGTAACCTGTAAAGCAGGGGTAGGCAACCATGGCCCTCCAGCTGTTTTGAAACTACAAGTCCCATGAGACATTGCAAGACCCTGACAATCACATGCATGGCTCCTAGAGGCAGAGGCATGATGGGATTTGTACTTTCACTACAGCTGGAGGGCCGTGGTTGCCTACCCCTGCTGTAAAGGCTTTTAAACATCGCCTGCGGCGACGTAGTTTGTCACCATTCCACGAGCGTGCGCAATTTTAAAGCGTGACATGTTAGATATCTAATTACTCGGTGTAACACCATCTATTACCAAGTAATTTTCCAGCAAAAAGTGTCAGAAAAAAAGGTTTGGTCTTCAAGTGGTTAATATCAAATACTGTAATTTACTTTTCCCAGCACATATCCATGTCAGCACCTATGGGTGTGGCTCCACCCATATGAAGCTATGGTCAGCCCCTTATCACCTTTTCCTAGCGTATAAAAGAATATTTTCTCCAGCCTGAAGATGTTCCCTATAACTAGTCAAAATAACCAGCAAGGGAGCTTGGTAATATGAATACGTACGGAGTAACGTACGTTAAGTATTTGATAATTTTCCATTTTCCTAGAACATTCCCATCTTAGGACATATGGGCTATAGTATAGCAAAAATTACAAAACACACACACAGGACCAGGCCGGATGCTTATAATATCAACAAAAAAAAAAACTTTAATCATACATTATTAACAAGAGAAGCTAGAACTGAGGTTGCAAAACAAGCATTAGATGAAACCACCACATCCACAAGAGAAGCTAGAACTGAAGTCACAAAACTAGCATCAGACGGAGCCGCCACATCCAATTAGTTGATAACATTTGCTAGAACCTTGGCCAGTGATGCCCATTTAGTAGCTATATCTGTAGCTGAGAGCACTGTAAAACCAACCAACCCCTTTTGATCTTTAGTGCTCCCACATACCATTTACAAACCGTGAAGGGGTTGTCCTGGCAGAAGTTGGTACTCTTTTCCTGTACCTCCAGTGATAGAATGAGTTGTCTGTCCCTCCTTTTTACTGTATGTAGTTCTCCTCTGCAGCTAAACAGAGACCAAATGGATAAGATCCAACATATGATATCTCTTTTCCACTTCCAATATCATATTAGGGAAAAAAAAAAAAAAAAAAAGCTGGCAAAGTCCACTCCATATTTATTTGAAAACCACTTTTGGGAGAAACTCAGGACATAGCCTAAACACAACTCTTGTTGCCAAGGTAACAACAATAAGTAATGTAATTTTCAAGGTCAGGAACCAAAGGAAAGTCAAGGCATCCAAAAGTAACAAGAGATCCCATTTTGGGCAGGTAGACTTTTTGAGTGGTCTTATTCTTAGAAGTGCTTTGACAAACTGGATAACAAAAGAATTAGAAGCCCACTTGACCTTTATCTTTGCCAAAATAACCGAGATGTATACTTTTTATTGTGCTGTAGGCCAAACCCTTCTCTACTCCCAACTGGAAAAAAATCCAAAACATCAGTTATACTCGGAGGAGGATTAATACACCTGGTAGAGGCAAATACTTCAATAGCATTCCAAACTGTGGAGTAAGTCATATTAGTAGAAGCTTTTCTAGCCCTGAGCATTGCCCCAAAAACTGATTCTGAAAAATCTTCCATAGCTAGCTAGCCTCAAACCTTTAAATCTTCAATCTGCTAACTTCAAAATGTTTACTTGCGGTAGATGGCGCTGATCTTGCAGCAACATATCCTCCCTCTGTGGAAAAATCCAAGGACTCTCCACCATAACACAGCAAGAGGACGCAAAACTCTGTGTTGTGCAAGCCATCTTTGTAAAGGTAGAGACACAATGTAGAACAAGATATAGTAAGTTCATTATTGGGAAAGATCAGCTGCAGAGAGATCACAAGCAATATCAGTTTGGTTCCTAATTTATGTATATGTCCAGTGAAAACTTTTTTCTTAGTTTTGGATAAAGTGTGAAATATTATTATCATCTCTCTCAGGGATTTTACTATTATCTAGGACTCTGTTAAAGAGATTTACTTTGCTTCCTGGTCTGCTGACATTTTACTAAACAAAGTGAGGGGAAATACCAAACAACACACATGTAGGCAGGGTGCCTAAAGAATGTTAGTTTATGCAGTTGGCTGACCCAGGCCGGGGAAGGGATTAATTTTCTGCACCTCTGTTCTCAGATTTTTTGGGCCTGGCCTATCTGCCCTAGGATATTGTTCCGGAGCTTTGGCACAGGGCTTGTGTCCTACGGGAGCGAATGGGAACGATGTTCCTGCACTTTTTCCACAGCAGGGACGTGAACGACGTTCCTGCACTTTTTCCACAGCAGGGACGTCGTTCCCATTAGCAGCCACGACCTGATGCCACCTAAATAAGCCGATACATCGCCGCTGTCTTGTTCTGGTGGACCCCTGGCCCGGCCGAGAACAGTTTTATGTGAATCCACCACCCGCTAGCTCACTGCCCTAACTGGTTACTAGGCGCCTGCCGCATGGCGTCTAGCAACCAGTGACGTCCTCAAAGAGCGAGGCCTCAGCATTCCTCCTCGGAGGCATGGCGACCACGCTGTGATATGGTTGCTCTCTAAAAGGAGCTCCGCTCGGCTGCCGGTGATCTCCACTTCCCACAGAGCCCCTACATAGGACAATGCAGCAGTTTTGTTCTCCCAAGCTGTGGGCACCTTCACACTTTGCAATGAAGGCGCTGGGACCAGCTGCGGCCGGGTAAGCTGGCTGACTTTTTCTCCGGGCTTTCCACTGGTCTTCACCAAAATGGAGACGACCCCAAAAGAGGAGCAGGCAAGCTCCCGAAGCATGTTGTGGGTATGCAGCCCATACAGAGAGGGTTCCAAGTCCCTCCACACACCAGCCCACCACTATCGGGAGCCTCTACGCCTTCCACCTGCTAAATCCAGACTACGCAGGGACTCCCAGGATGAAGCACTAGATTCACTAGATATGGAGACAGGCTCACAGCAGCTTACAGCTCCTGCGTCCCAGCCTGCTGAGGATCCCTTTGCTGCATTTTCCACCTCCGACCTCCCAATCTCTGGAAACATGCTTAAGACCCCTTTCACACTGAGGCAGTTTTCAGGTATTTTAGCGCTATAAATCACACCTGTAAACTGCCTATCATGCCACCCCAATGTGAAAGCCCGAGTGGTTTCACACTGGGGCGATGTGCTTGCGGGACAGAAAAAAAAAAGTCCTCCAAGCAGCACGTTTGGGGTGGGTTGGGATGGATGTATACAGCACTCCCAAACCACCCCTGCCCATTGGAATGCATGGGCAGCGGCAGAACTGCCGCAACACGGGCATTTTTAACCCCTTCTTGGGAGTTAAAAATGCCCCACTAGCGTCTGAAAAGCGTTAGTTTACTGCTGACGCCCCCTCACTGCCCCAGCGTGAAAGTACCCTTAAAGTATGTTTACAGCCCTAAGATCATCTTTACAATTTGACATGAAATCCTGCTCCACCGGTTGCAGGAGGATGTCCAGGATCTAGGGGACAGAGTAGACCATATAGAGTATAAACTTTCTCCTCCTTTACACCTAGTGCACTGCTCTGCCCACGCCCTCCTCAATCTTCTCTGGCGGACCGGTGGTATGCAGATGGATGACTGCAGTGCACTGTGCAGAGGACGGCAGATGTGTAAGCTGGCAGCAGAGGAGAGAATACTGATTGACGAGACAGATAAAAAGACACCCTCGGAGCAGGGATTGAAGAAAGACACATCCTTAATGCCATCAGGGGTTCATAATTTTTGGCTGAATCCGGACTTGAAGACGCACAGGACTCCTGTGTATTTCAAGCAGAAAAAAAAGGTGCCTCTAAGTGCAGAAGATTAAAATATTTAATATCCCCAGCGGGATTAAAAACACTTACAAGATCAGAAAGTAGAAGCAGCATAACATCGTTGATGGTAAGAGCGATCCAGCATCAGGAGGGTCCGCAGCTTGTTGTAAGACTCCCAGGACTGTGGGTAAGTAGCGGCAGGGACTCCAATGAAGTTGGGTTGAAAAAAAGAACCAATAGCAGTTCCGAAACGCGTCTCTTTTCGATGACTACATCCGTTCCACGCTGGTTGCTGTCCCTCACCACCGACGTCACTTCCGGGATCTTCGTTTTCCCTACTCGGATCGTGTGACCTCCACCGGCATCTCCAGGATCTTCCAACATCTGCTGGCAACTTCATTGGAGTCCCTGACGCTACTTACCCACAGTCCTGGGAGTCTTACAACAAGCTGCGGACCCTCCTGATGCTGGATCGCCCTTACCATCAATGATGTTATGCTTATTCTACTTTCTGATCTTGTAAGTG
This sequence comes from Aquarana catesbeiana, assembly GCF_042186555.1. NCBI lineage: Eukaryota > Metazoa > Chordata > Amphibia > Anura > Ranidae > Aquarana > Aquarana catesbeiana. Next base: position 92,440,489 of record NC_133325.1, read on the forward strand.
TTTTTAATCCCGCTGGGGATCTTCTGCAGTTAGAAGCGCCTTTTTTTCTGCTTGTGTTTTTTAGAGTTTGCTTCCACTTTCAAAGCTGCTGCCCTTAGTGTTGAAGAATCACCATTACCAGCACCGGACCCCTGCTCTTATATAAACATTGCCTGCTTAGTCCTGTTGTCCAGAGCGCCCTCAATTTTACATTGCTCCTGTGTAATTCGCCGCCGCAGCTGTCCTGGAGCAGCGTGAACCAACTCCATTGAGAGCCGGTCACAGGCTCCTGACATTTGGGGAAACCCACATCCAATTTGCAATAGTGTGAACCCAGCCTTAATGTAGTTGTAGATACACAGAATGTGAACTAAGAATAACCGCATTGCTTGTGAGAATATTAAATGAAAAATTCAAAATATTTTGTATTTAGGAGGAGGCGCACACAGACACACATTATATATATTTATTTATTTTCAAAAGCTTGAAAAAATAAAAAAAATAAAAAAGAAAGAAAGAAAAGTTAAGGCTGTAACTGCAATATCCTTTTATTTCAGGTTTCATAGACCAAATTCATAATCAAGATTTATCCTCAAGTAACAGTGAAAATATACATCCTTATATAAAAAGAAACACGATAGCTTACTTAACATTACTGTATTACACTTATTTTGTAAATGTACTCTCCAATGCTCCTGTATAGACTAGCCAAACAAAATTGATCACTTGTATGCAGAAAGCTGAATAAGGGGATGGCCATTATAGTGGTAGGTTCCCAGAGTAGCACTGGGATTGTTGGAGGCCAGAAAGATATTTCTTGCCTGTGTGGGGACCAGAGAATAAACTACAGCTTATAACCAGTTCTGGTCAGGGATGGATTTACCTTACTAGTGTTTGTAGGCACATAAAAAACTTTTGTCACCCAAATACCCCTCTTACACAGAACATTGTTACTGGACCTATTGTGGTGTAGAATGGTGTACCTGAATAAGCTTGTATGAGATGACTATTTCTACAAATGATAGTAATGTTAGCTTTAGAGTACAGACCTGTTTTTCCAAGCAGGTTTGAAGCCATTTATTGTTGACTGTCTCACTGCCTCTTCTGGAAGTTTATTCCAAGCATCAAGTACGCTTTCAGTAAAATAATACTTTCTAAGATTAGTTTTAAACTTTCCTCCAGTAGTTTGAAGTCATGTCCCCCATGTTCTTGATTTCCTCTTGGAAAAAACAGCCCTCCTGAACCTTATTCACCCCCTTGATGTATTTAAAGGTTTCAATAAGGTCTCCCCTTTCCCTTCTTTCCTCCAGACAGTACATATTAAGTTCCTGAAGTCGATCTCCATATGTTTTATCTCCCAAACCTTTCACCATTTTTGTTACCCATCTCTGGACTCGTTCTAATTTCATCAATAGTCAAAATGTAATGGGACTTTAGTTATACCTTAGGCCAGTGGTTCTTAACCCTGTCCTCAAGTACCCCAAACAGGCCATGTTTGCAGGTTTTCCTTTATCTTGCACAGGTGCTTTAAATCAGAGTCAAGGGCTTGGTATTTTGGACAGCTATTTTATCTAAGAGAAATTCCCAAAACATGGCCTGTTGGGGTTACTTGAGGACAGGATTAAGAACCACTGCCTTAGGCGACCATCAAATCTCAAAATCCAGAAAGTATAAATTTTATTAAAGATCAGTTAAAAGACCTAAAAATTTATGACGCACTAGCTCATTACACTATTGATATGTGTGCTTGAGAATGCATTTCACGGTCAAACCGCTTCCTCAGGACCCACAAGGATCAATACAATCAAGGTTGTGAATAACAGGCATAAAAACTAAATTTCTTCACAATACTACACCAGAATTTATTATTCTATTTTATCAATGTCTTTGTGTAAGTGAGGTCTCCAGAACTGGACACAGTATTCCAAATGAGGTCTCACTAAAGATCTATATAGAGGAATCAGAACCTCCTTCCTCCTGCTGCTGATCCCTCTAGTGATATATCCTAGAATTCTATTCGCTTTTCCCACTGTTTGCTCATTTTGCAAAGAAGTACCTCCAAATTTTTTCCTTCTGGCCAACACTGTACCCCCAATGTTGTACTCTCAGAGGATTCTTTCAGCGCTTACACAATGGAGCAAGAACATGGTAATGTTTGCAAGAAAGTATCTCACTGATTGCTAAATGCTTTATAGCACCTTAAAAATTATTATGATGTTCTTCAAAGGAGCGTTCCACAATTTTTCAAAGAACTAAGTCACCAATGAAAAATAAATGTGTTCATAACGAACTGTGTAACATGAAGACAGCGTACAACTTTCTATACACCTTCAGTAATGTATACATTAGATATCAACAAGGTTTGTAATTGAAAAACTATGATTCTATAGTATATAAAAATGTATAAAACACTTGTTTAAAACACATAAAAACATACCCAAAACCATTAGAGTTTCTTTTCAGCAACTGTACAAGGCAACAGAATTAAAACACTTCTTGATGCCTTTTGGTGGAAATGTATAGGATTACATACATTTTGACGCCATTAATGAAAAAAAAAAAAAAGATGGCTTTGCAGGATTAGGAAATATTCTGGTTTTGAAAGGTAATATGCTTGTAGAAATTTGATATGTATTTTTGAATAACCTTACTGTAAAAGAAAATCATTTGTTATCCAGGCAGATGGCAAAGAAAACATCTTTTAGTTATTTATGATCTTTAAAATTTTTACAAATGACCTCATATGCCCTTGGGAAAACTTTCCTGGAGACATCTGCCTATCTACAGCTGCACTACATTTCAAGCTATTGCAGATTAAATTCTTCCCTATTCCAGTATATAGTAACAAACATGTCAAGACCTAAATGTAGCATTAGGTCTCATGAAAACCGGGCATAAAAAATTCCGCTTATACAGGCATTTTATTTCTTTCATCCCGTAGAAGCATGACTATGTTAGCCTGTGTGTGTGCACATTTGGGCCTTTACAGGCATATTTGTAGAGGAGCATTTACAGTCCTCCTCCACCCCCCCCAAAAAAAAAAAAAATCACGAGAGCATTTTTGAGGAGCTTTCAAGCAGAAAAATAAAAAAAATGCACAGCATTTAGGCGCATCAACAGTTTTTAAGTAATTTTAATTTTGGGGGGAAAAGCTTATAAACGTGTGTGCAGTACACTCCATAGATGCATTTTTTATGCTGCTTTTTTCTGCCAGCTGTGCTGCCATTTTTTTTCTACCACCCAATCAGTGTATAAAACACTCTAAATAACTAAACTCAAGAACAAAAATGCAATATATTGCTGCTCACCAGTCCTTAGCTGTGATGGCTGCTATCATTTTTATTTTTCAGGCTAAGAAAATCTCCAGCAAGTACAGAAAAATTCTTGTGAGATGAACAGAAAGCACACGGTTGTCTTTCTCCTGTAAACTACTACCCTTACCCTCATGTAACTGAAATGAAAGGAAGGTTGAGATGTTTGAAGTCCAGGCTGAGTGACAACCATGGCAGCCCTCACATATACAGTTTAAAGATAAAGAGTAGACATGAAAGGACAGGGAGTGTGCTATTCACAGGATTACTAGATTAAAAAAAATTCAGTTCAAGTCACATTCTGTGCTAAGAAAACAATTATGAATACTGATTTAGGTAAATCACATCTGTCTTCAGTTCACATCCATTTTTTAAAAATCGGATGCTTATGTCACATGTCAAACACAAGGCCTGCGGGCCAAATCTGACCTGACAGGCCTTGTCATGTGGTCCTTGCACCCAGTTTTGCAGCTGGAACATGGCGGAACTCCATTCTGCCACCTCCGGCTCTCACTCTGCGCTCCCTGCTATCAGTTGTAAACCCAGAAGCCTCCTGTATTTACGAGGGACAGCATTGCTCAGCAGCTCCTGGAACAGATCCCTGCATGCGCTCACGGTGGGGCCAGATCTCCAGAGAGAGAACAATCTTCCTGCAAGGTGCACCACCTACACAGGGAGGTCCTAGAGCCGGGCCAGATAGAGAAATGTGAGGAAACTTTTGGGGGTAGTTGGGGTTGCATACCCTGCACGAAGCACACCCATAAACCCTGCATTCTGTACAAAGCGTACCCCTGAATTATGCGCTCGGTACGTAGCGCACCCCTAAACCCTGTGCTCTGTACATAGCAGACCCCTAAACTCTGCACACAGAACACCCCTGAACTTTGTAGGTAGTGAACCCATAAACCCTGCATTCTGTATGTAACACGCCTGAACCCTGCATGTAGCGCTCCTAAACCCTGCACTCTGTATACAGTGCACTTTGCGTACCCTTAAACTTGCATTCTGTACCTAGCACAATCCGGCACTCTGTAAATAATGCATTACTGGACACTGCACTGTACGTAGCACACACCAGATACAAACCAGCCCTTTGAGGGACCATACTGCTGATGCAGCCCTCAATAAAATTGAATTCGACACCCCCTGGTTTATGTTAAAAACAAAACAAAAAAAAAGAAAAAACTTTTTTCTGCGAATATAAACAGAATCTGATGTAAACATCTGTCCTTGTTACATCCACCTGCTCAAAAACATACACTGTGATTCAGTCTGGATCCATCTGAAAAACTGACAGACGGATATAGAATGAACATTTGTGTGAAGGGCCCTTCTGGGTTAATAAAATAATAGCCGCCACCTCATCTAAGGGCTTGTAGATTTCAATATATTGCATTTTTGTTTTTGCTATGGATATGTCCTAACAGACTATTGAAAGCGATACTCACAATGGAAGCATAACTTTAAAAATTTTAATTAGCCTAAACTGGAAATGTAAATTTCTTCAAGGAATAAAACAAATGGTAAAATGAATTATATACATTTAAAAATGGATCGTGAAATTAGGACCATGGGTATCTAGCGGCGTTTTCTTTTGCCAGACAATGAAGAGCGAGTTTGTCTGGCTGGCTCTTTTGCATCATTGCTGGGAGTGTTTTCTGATGAAACCGTATCGATATTAGGGTCAGCATCGCTGGCACTGCCATTAGTTTTTCTGGATTGCTCTTGTGCATCATTAGTGGAAGTGATTTCCGATGAAAGCATGTCGATATTAGGGTCAGCATCATTGGCACGGTCATTCATTTTTCTGGATTGCTCTTTTGCATCATTGGTGGGAGTGTCTCCTGATGAAAGTGTGTTGATATTAAGGTCAGCATCATTGGCACTGTCATTCGTGTTTCTGGATGGCTCTTTTGCGTCACTGGTGGGAGTGTTTTCTGATGAAAGCAGGTCGATATTAGTGTCAGCGTCGTTGGCACTGTCATTAGTAGAGGGTGTGATATGTGAATCAGCGTGTGATAGTGGTAATAGATCTGGTGTAGCATCTTGTCTGTGGTGAACTTCTGCTGATGTATTCTGTCCATCTGCATTTGTAAGATTGCTACAAATACCATGGTTCAAAGACTGACAGATGTCCAAAAACTGTTTGAACAATGTTTGAAACTGCTGTGCAAAATTACGAAATTCACTGACTCCACTTTCAATTGAATTAGCTATTTTACATTGGCTCTCATATAATTTGGTAAAATATAATTCATTTATATCAAAGCGTGCCTGGGAGGTACTTGGAATACAAGTGTCATTGCTCAATGGTGTGGTTCTTTCCTTGTGGGACTCTACCTCTGCAGTAATCTCTTCTCTGTCTGCATTTCTAGTCCGCGCATCCACCTCTTTTCTCTCCACCCCACTAGCCTGTACATCCACCTCTATCTCTTCCCCACTAGTATGAGCATCCATCTCTTCTCTCTCCGCATCTCCATCACTTTGCTGTATGTCTTCAGAGTCTACAGAAGCAACAGTTTTGCGTTTCTTCTGTTTACTTGCTGCTTCCTGTCTCTTCTTTTTAGCTGAAATACAAAAGCATATATTATATTTACTAGTGCAAGCAAAGTCATGCATCTCTCTCTCTCCACACATACACACTATAAATTTACAGTATGGTTGGGTAAGCAGAAGCCATTGGAGGGATTGGCAGAGAGGGGTGGCAGACACTGAACGGTTGGTAAGATGGAAGAATCTGGCAACAGCAGTCAAGATAGTCTTAAGGGGAGATAGCCTGTGTAAAGTTTGGTTTGCAAGGAGGGAACTACAATAGACGAGGCAAGAGATAACAAGGGAGTAAATAGGTAGCTTTGTGGTGTTGTTAAGAATGGGGCATATTTTGGAGATGTTATAGGGGTTAAGGCAGAAAGATTTGGACAGAGATTGAATGGGGGGCTGAAAGGAGAAGTCAGAGTCCAGAATTACACCTAGAACCCTGGCATATAGAGAGAGACTGACAGTTGTGCCATTATTGGGCATACAACCGCTTTAACTGAGGGAAATGTGTGTGCCTTTCCAAATCATGTCCAATCAACTGAAATTTACCCACAGGTGGACTCCGGTGAAGTTGTAGATATCTGATCATGATCAGTGGAAACATGATGCACCGGAGTTCAATTTTGAGTGTGATGGCACAAGCAGTGAACACTTATGTACAGGTTTTTTTTTTTTTTTTTTTTTTAATACATTTACAAAGATTTCAAACTACTTTTACACTGTCATTATCATTATGGGGTATTGTTTTTAGAATTTTGAGAAAAATAATGCATTTAATCCATTTTGAAATAAGGCTGTAACATAACAAAATGTGGAAAAAGTGAAGGGCTATGAATACTTTCTGGATGCACTGTAGATCTGGGTGTTACCTGCTTAGAGATGTTATTGGAAGCTGTGGGAGGCTGACCAATGAAGGAGGTATAGAGAATATAAAAAGGTCCAAAGATTGGAGCCTTGGTGTACTCTCACAAAAAGAGGAGGTGGTACAGTGGTAGAGGACATTGGAGGCGCAGTGAGGTAGATAAGAAAAGAACCAGCAAAGAGCAGGGTCCCAGAGGGCAAGGGAGTTAATCCTCCTTTAACAAAACCCTTAAGTGGTCAACTGTACCAAAGGCAGCAGAAAGGTCTAAAAGAAAGACCACAGAGGACTGGCCGCTTATTTTAGCAGATAGTAAGTCATTAATGAGTTTTAGGAGGGAAGTTCATCTGCGTGGCGGGTGAAAAATAAAATGAGGATGACCACAGTAATCGTGAGGGAATGGAATCCAGGGGCCAGGTGGTTAGTTGGGTGTTAGCAGAAAGCTTAGTGACCTCCTCTGTGGTAACAGAGTATAACAGAAAAGTACTGAATGTGGCGGCAGACAAGGTGTTAGATAGGGAAGATATCTGGCCAGTAGTTGTAGTCTTGCTTTAAAAGTGACTAGCAACGTCCTGGCCAGTGAGCGAGTTAGTGACGAAGTAGAGAGTTATACATAGAAAGGACTGGATGAGAGGGTATTAATGAGAGTGATGACCTGTTTTGGCAGCATGGATTCAGTACAAGGCAAAGTCTTGCCAGGATTAAGTTTTATGCCACAGTTACTCAAGTGTATGGCTAAATCTTTTGAGATTTCTGGTGTAGGTCTGTTTGAGAAGATTGTAATGGTCAGGGGCAGATTCTGTTTTTAGCAAGTGTGTGCAGAGAGGATGAGAGTGAACGGTTATAGACAAAGGTAGCTAGGTTGGGGCAGGATAGGTGTGAAATATCCGTGTAGAGATAGTCCGTTGCAGAACTGAGAAGAAAAAGGGATAAGTGGGAAAGGTTTTACAGGTGTTTCCCGGTTGGAAGGATAGTGGGTTGAAGAGAAGGAGAATATGAAACTTATAGGTTGGTTGTCAGAGGGGAAAAGGAGTGTTGAGATGAATACAAGGTCAAGGGTGTTGTCAGAGTGAGTGGAAGTGTGTGTCTATTGTGTTGGGTCAAAAAAAAAAAAAGATGTCGGGATGTTAACATTGACAGAGATGTTGAAGTCGCCAAAAATGATAGTGGATATTTCTGATGATAGAAAGTAGGGTAGCCAGCCTGAGAAGTCATCAAGGAAATGTGACCCCGGGCAAGGAGGCCGATAGATCAGAGCAAGCCTCAAAGAAACTTTAAAAAAGAAGGAGAGATACAGAAAAAAGGAGGTAGGAACCTGAAGAGTGATTTGTGGGGACAGAAGGATTCTAAATCAATCTTCCTTTCGTTCACTTGGTCTGGGCAGCAGGAGAGGCCTATTCCTGAAGACAGGTTTCAGTAACAAGTAGGTTAAAGGAATTGGAAGTGAAAAGGTCAAAAAAATATGAAGGTAATGTATATCTAAAGCTCCAAACTTTTTTCCCATTATGGATTAAGTAGGGGAGGGTTAAAACCACTTTCAGTTGTTTTGCCAACTGTGTCTCAAAAGGGAGATTTCTCTTTACTTTCTTTTCTGAGGACTGAATAGAATGTGACAGGGTATTTCCAACGCGAGGAATATCCAATCGAAGGCTCCATACAAAACGGGTAGCCAGGGGCAGAGTGTTTGCTGTGTTCAGAGCTGGCTAAGCACTTGTGCTAATCTCTGTGCTATGGCCACATACAAACTGACCAATTAGTTGCAGCCAGTTTGAGTGCAGCAACAAAAACTCTACAGGATGAGCAGTTTGATGTTAATAGACACAAGCAGAGCCCACAGGTTTTAATATATCTCTGCTATTGCCTGTATTTCAAATTGTGAGTATGCTTACAAGGCGGTCTGCCACGCCGAGCTCCTGACTTCACTGGTGATGCCGACATATCAGTTTGTTGATCCTGAAAAAAAATAAAATGGAAATTCAAATTTGCATATTTTAGCTTTAAATCTGTATGATTAAATACAGGTGTTCAGTGGATATACCCTTGTGTGTTGTTAGGCTTTGTCTAAACACTGAGGCTGCATTCACACCTGAGCGTTTCAAAGTCTCGCGTTTTTTTTATTCAGGTCACCAATGTAAAAGGCAGAAAAACGCCTGTAATTTGCCCCAAAGAAGCTCATGTTCTTTTTTGAGCTTAGGGCATTTTTCAGGTGTTTTGCTTCAGGTGACAAAACACTCAGATGTGAACAGGTGCCATTGAAAGAAAAGGGATTTTGCATGTTGGACCTTTTTCAGGAGTTTTTTTGGGGCTTTTATGAGCTGAAAACGCTCAGGTATGAATGCAGCCTCAAGGTAAAGATTCAGTAGAAGAGCTGGAGAAATCTGGAGATACAATGCCAGGAGCCCTTTTAAAGGGAGACTATTATGTACAGTTGTGCTCATAAGTTTACATACCCTGGCCATTTTTCAGAGAATATGAATGATAATACAAACTTTTTTCACTCATGTTAGTGTTTGGCTGAAGCCATTTATTATCAATCAACTGTGTTTACTCTTTTTAAATCATAATGACAACAGAAACTGCCCAAATGACCCCGATCAAAAGTTTACATACCCCAGTTCTTAAAGCGGGGTTTCACTGTCTCCACATAATTTTTTTTTTGTAAAACTGACAATGTTGAATGTATTTTAATATTAAACTTGCTTGTTCCGGTTTTTCAGCTTACTGCTCCGTTTTCTTTAATAAAAAAACAAAAAACAAAAAAACAAAAACACAAAACTTAAATTTTCCTGTTGCCGGGTTTCATCTAGCCTGTGGGCATGTGAAGCCCACAGGCATCCTCTTCCAGGATACGGTGCTGCTGATCAACCAGCATGCACCGCCCGTTCTAGCCCCGATCTCGCGCAGTAAACAAATCGGAGCGGCACAAATCGAAATCACGCGAGATTTCATGGCGGCTCTCCGCACTGTCTCCTGGGATGAATGACATGAGATCCCAGGAGACAGTGCGCCGGAGAAAGGAAATTACCAAAATACCTGCAAAGTCCACGCCCACAGCCACAGGGACAGAACAAAGGAAAGACAAGTATCGTAAGGTAGGGGGAAAAAAAAAAAAAAAAAAAAAAAAAAAAAAAAAAAAAAAAGGGTCCATATAGCACTCGGTGCCATCTATAGAAGCCACCGAGATGATGTTTAAAAAATGGGTGAAGATCCGCTTTAATACTATGTATTGCCCCCTTAAACATCAATTACAGCCTGAAATCTTTTGTGGCATTTGCAGATGAGGCTCTTTATCTTCTCAGATGGTAAAGCTGCCCATTCCTCTTGGCAAAAAGCCTCCATTTCCTGTAAATTCTTGGGCTGTCTTGCATGAACTGAACGTTTGAGATCTCCCCAGAGTGGCTCAATGATATTGAGGTCAGGAGACTGAAATGGCCACTCCGGAACCTTCACTTTATTCTGCTGTAGCCAATGACAGGTTGACTTGGCCTTGTGTTTTGGATCATTGTCATGTTGAAATGTCAAAGTACATCCCATGCACAGATTCCTGGCTGATGAATGTAAATGTTCCTCCAATATTTTTGATAACATACTGCATTCATCTTGCCATCAGTTTTGACCAAATTTCCTGTGCCTTTGTAGCTCACACCTCAGCGATCCACATCCGTGGATCACAGTAGTAATGGTGTACCTTTCATCATAGACCTTGTTGACTCCTCTCCAAATGAAACGTTTATGGTTGTGGCCAAAAGTATAAATTTTGGTCTCATCACTCCAAATGACTGTACCAGAAGGTTTGAGGCTGGTCTCTGTGCTGTTTGGCGTATTGTAAGGGGGATACTTTGTGGCATTTGTGTAGTAATGGCTTTCTTCTAGCGACTCGACCATGCAGCCCATCTTTCTTCAAGTGCCTCCTTATTGTGCATCTTGAAACAGCCACACCACATGTTTTCAGAGAGTCCTGTATTTCACCTGAAGTTATTTGTGGATTTTTCTTTGCATCCCGAGCAATTTTCCTGGCAGTTGTGGCTGAAATTTTAGTTTGTCTACCTGACCGTGGTTTGGTTTCACTTCTTGATTCACTTCTTGATTAGAGTTTGAACACTGCTGATTGGCATTCTCAATTCCTTGGATATCTTTTTATATTCTTTTATTTCAATTCTTTTGCTTTCCCCATGACTCAGAATCCAGAAATGTCAGTGCAGCACTTGATGAAAGATACAAGGGTCTGTCAGGAGTCCAGAAACTCATTGACCTTTTATACACACACTAATTACAAGCAAACAGATTACAGGTGATGATGGTTACCTTTAATAGCCATTCAAACCCCTTTGTGTCAACTTGTGTGCATGTTATCAGGCCACAATCACCAGGGTATGTAAACTTTTGATCAGGATCATTTGGGTAGTTTCTGTTGTCATTATGATTTAAAAAGAGTAAAAACACAGTTGATTGATAATAAATGGCTTCAGCCAAACACTAACCATGAGTAAAATAAGTTAGTGTTATTCATATTCTCTGAAAAATGGCCAAGAAATCAAATTCTGCCAGGGTATGTAAACTTATGAGCACAACTGTATGTTCAATTTGATTTATCTTATTGATTTGTTCAACCACTTGCCAACCGGCTCCTGTACATATACGTCGGCACTTTAAAGATGGATATCTCGGTAATGGCAGCAGCTGCTGCCACAACCAAGGTATCCATCTCTTCAGGAGACGGACGTGTTTACGATAAGGGTGGTCTCTGCGGCAGAGGCGATCAGGACCTGTCCGTGGCCAGGTATGGAGACGAGTGAGGGGAAGATGGCCCCCACCTGGCTCCATACCATAGCAGGGCGGAAGCAACGTTATAACGCCACTTCCGTCCATACATCTTAAGGGGGCATTTTTAAAAGTCTTTTTTTTTTTAATTGCATTTAAGTCCAAATATGAGAGCTGAGGACTTTGACCCCAGATCTCATATTTAAGAGGACCTGTCATGCTTTTTTCTATTACAAGGGATGTTTACATTCCTTGTAACAGGGATAAAAGTGACCCAAATCTTAAAAAAAAGAAAAAAGAAAAAAAGAAAGAAGAAAGAAGAAAGAAGAAGAAAGAAGAAAGAAGAAGAAAGAAGAAAGCAGAAAGAAGAAGAAAGCAGAAAGAAGAAGAAGAAAGCAGAAAGAAGAAGAAGAAAGCAGAAAGAAGAAGAAGAAAGCAGAAAGAAGAAGAAGAAAGCAGAAAGAAGAAGAAGAAAGCAGAAAGAAGAAGAAGAAAGCAGAAAGAAGAAGAAGAAAGCAGAAAGAAGAAGGAAGAAGAAAGCAGAAAGAAGAAAAAATAAAATAAAATCAAGTAAAATAAAAAATTTTTTTAAAAGCGCCCTGTCCCGACGAGCTCGCGCGCAGAAGCAAGCGCATACGCGAGTAGCGCCCGCATATGAAAACGGTGGTCAAACCACACATCAGAGGTATCGCCGCAATCGTTCGATCGAGAGCATTAATTCTAGCCCTAGACCTCCTCTAACGCAAAACATGCAACCTGTGGAATTTTTTTAAACGTCGCCTATGGAGATTTTTAAGGGTAAAAGTTTGACGCCATTCCACGAGCGGGGGCAATTTTGAAGTGTGACATGTTGGGTATCAATTTACTTGGCGTAACATTATCTTTCACAATACAAAAAAAAATTTAAAAAAAATTGGGCGGGAGTATTTACCGAAATTATGCGGCCAGGAGGGATAGAGGGATACTGGGAATGCAGCACCTACCAGCCGTGGTGTTGGCTGGCATAGACAAGCCAGACACAGGAATGTCTGCAGGGATGCGGTGTTTGGCATAACACTGGAGGCACTGAATGCAAGTAAGTGCCGCATTACAGGATCTAGTGGGGTACTGGGATTGGCTGTGCTCCCCCAGATTTCAGTTGCGCACCCCCCCCCCCCCCAAGCACATAGTTGAAATTCGATCGCCAACTTGTGATCTGCCTGACTTTCTGCTCATCAGCTATCCTTAAAGTGATACTAAAAACACACACTGTTTAGCCCTTTCGCTGCCAGGTCCGACCTGACAGCGGGAGGCTTCACACACAATCTGGAGACTCCTGTCTGTCCGGTGAAAGCATTTGGGTGTCTGCGCTGCCACCAGATTGCTCACACACACCCTACCGGTAACGGCATTCCTAGCCATGTTTTCCAGGCTCCGCTCGCCCATCTGCGGGCCTGGGACTGACATCAACTTTCCAGGTCTTGCTGTGACCCGGAAAGCGACGTCTATGAGAACACTTTTGGGTCAAACTTTTAGTGTTCTAGACTAGCCAGGAAGGAACGCTTTGCAATGTGATCTGCATTGCAAAACATTCAGTGGAGCCCAGAGCGGGCATGCAAGGTCTTTTAAAGAGAACCTATCACCTAAAAAACATCACATCGGGGACTTTTTGCTCCCTATGTGATGGGGGGGGGGGGCGGGGGGAAGTGAAGTAGAAAAATTACTACGCGTGAAATGATCAATTCTGGTGTTACATATCACTGCGCAAGCCGGAGTAGGAGCAATAGTTCTAGCACCAGACCACCTCCATAACACTAAAATGTTACCTATAGGGGGCTTTTGAAGTTTTGCCTATAGAAAACATAGGGTACTGGAGCTTGTCACCATTTCATGGGTGCACACAAATTTAGGGTTTGGCATGTTGGGTATTTATTTATTCGTCAGCAACCTAGTCTTTTATATTTTACCAAAAATGTGGGTACTATCATGTGACATAAAAAAATTAGAACCACAAACATTTTATTCTGTAGGGTGTCTGCTTTCAGAAAATATATAATGTTTGGGGGTTTAGCATAATCTTCAGGGCTAAAATGATTTTTTAAACATGTGTGCAAGAAACGCAAAAACGGCTCTGGCAGCAAACAGGTTTATTTACATTGTCCTATTTCTGTATGTGGATGATGGCACAAATTTTTTTTATAAAAAAACAAAAAAAAAAAAAAACCATCCAAGTAACTTTTTCCTAATCAATATACAGCTCTCACATGTCCCAGCTCTTTCCCAGCCGTCTGCAGGGAAACATAAGCAGGAGCTTTTAGTCCTCTGCTGCCGGTGTGGGCGGATTTCTGCCACTCACAGGCTGTCTTAGAATAAGAGGGAGGTGCAACCTCCATCAATCTACATGTAATATTCCGCCCCCATTGTGTTAAGCTGGTTAGCGGGCATTGAGGGGGAGGAGGGAGTGGGCTGCTATTGCCCACTGTGTATATGCCGACATGTGTGACTATAGTCACATGAGCTGCTCAGATGTGATAAAAGAAACTGCTCAGCATAGAAACTCCCTGAAAACTGAGCATGTGCAGAGCTTCCAACACTGCTCTGCAAAATCCCTAGCTGCATTGGGGATGTAGATAGGAGGGGGAGACAGTAGCAGGATCAACCAGGTTTTTTGCAGAATACAGAAAACGAAAACGCATAACAACTGAGTGTGAACAGCATGTAATACACCATTTATTGATAGTTTTTATGATGTGGGTTTAGTGACACTTGAAGTTGGGTACACTCACTAGCAGGCGGAACAAAAAAAAAAAAAAAACCTGATCGATCGACATCCTAACCCAAGCCATTGGCTGCCAGCACTGATCGGCTGCTGGTTTTCTAGCATGCCTGGTCAACAGAAGCAGGTTGTGAGACGGGCTTCTGTCGGACAGGCAGGTGTACACACACTGAATTTTCAGCAGGAACCAGGCAATATTTGGATCGCGTGTACCCAGCTTTACTGTTCGTGTACTTGAGTCTCCATTTCCCAGTAGACTACAGTTGTGTGGAAACGCGTCGGATTGGAAAGTACTTGCAACACTATTCTATCTAGTTGGCTGACACCGCCACTAGAGATATCATTCGTGCTGGAATTTTTTTTTTTAACCGTTATGCAAGTTCATCAGTATATTTTTAAAATAAAATTGGTCGATTTACACTATGAGGCTTCTCCCTTTTCATATATGATCTTTGAACACATGGAGCTCATCCCTGCAAGTGTATCAAGACACGCTGTTTGAAATATCTACACCTATGATCATCCTGGCAGAAGGCTTCTTTTATCTGTCATAGGGATCCATCAGATCTAAAAAGAGGCCACTCTCTTTTCTTGTGGATGGAACACTTTGCTGTTTTAACACTGGTAGCCACGGGGTTGAATACCATTTTCACTTGCCACACCCTTTATTAAGTGTATGGATTTTCTTATGGACCTGAACTTTTTTAGATTTTTTTTTTTTTTTTTTTACACACTGGAATTTTTTTGCAGATTGACATTTTGAATAATGCATTTGTTATGTCATCTGTTATTTTATTGCTATCATATTGTTCACACATACTTTATTTTTCATTATCACATCAGTTCACCATTTTACCACTTAAGGACCGGAAGAATTTTCCCCTTAATAACCAGGCCATTTTTTGCGATACGGAACTGCGTCGTTTTAACTGAGAATTGTGAGGTTGTGCGTCGCTGTACCCACACAGAATTGACGTCTTCACCCCCCCCCCAAAAAAAGCTTTCTGGTGGTATTTGATCACCTCTGCATTTTACAATTTTTACGCCATGAAAAAAAAAAAGGCAACGATTTTGAAAAAATAAAATATTTTATACTATTTGCTATAATAAATATCCACCCCAAAAAAATGTAAAAAAAGAAATTTCGTCATCAGTTTAGGTCTATATATTCTTCTAGAGTTTTTTGGTAAAAAAAAAAAAAAAAAATTGCAACAAGCATTTGATTGGTTTGCGCAAAAGTTATAGCATCTACAAAATAGGGAATAGATTTATAGCATTTTTATTATTTTATTTTTTTTACTAGTAATGGCGGGGATCTGCGATTTTTAGCGGGACATGCAGGCAAAAATCTAAAAATGGGTCTCTAGCAACATTACTTAGACCCCTTTCACGCGTTTTAGTGCTAAAAATAGCACCTGTAAAGCGCCTCTCAAGCCACCCCAGTGTGAAAGCCCAAGTGCTTTCACACCGGGCGGTGCACTTGCAGGACAGGAAAAAAGTCCTGCAAGCAGCATCTTTGGGGCGGTGCATGAGCGGTGTATACACAGCTCTCAAAACACCCTGCCCACTGAAATGAATGGGCAGCGCTGCCGCAACACGGGCGCTATTAACCCTTTCTTTGGCCGCTAGCGGGGGTTAAAAGCACTCTGCTAGCGGGTGAATAGCGCTGCTATAATGCCCGCACCACCCCAGTGTGAAAGGGGTCTTAAATTATAATAACCACCTAATGAGGAAGTGGGATAAGGCTACAAAGAATGCAGTATGCATATGCTCATACCTCTAAATTATCTTTTGTCCTTCTTGTACGCTTCGTGTTTTGTTTGAAAATCTGCCTGCATGTAAAAAAAAAAAAAAAATATGTAAGAAAATAATTTTGGTCATCTATTTTTCACAAGATAGATCATTACAGTCCAACTCAGACTACAACATATTTAGTTTAGAAAAGAATGAAGAACAGATAGAACGCCGGAGACACTCGGGAACGGAGTGTTTCCGAGCGGCTCCAAGCGTTACAGGCGCCCCTGCATCTCTGGCCACATGCGGTACTGCACACACACCAGAGGCTTGAATCCTGCTAGTCTTGCGAGACAACGCTCGCAAATAGAGTCAATAGAGAAAAACTGCTCGGATTGCGAGAATGCTCATAAACCACGTTACTCGCAAACCGAGGCTTTACTGTAGAAGGTTAGTTAATAGGGTAAGTTCACCTCTGGGAACATGTTACACTCGATTTTAAAGGTGCAACATGTGCCCAGTGCTGCATCCGCCACCTGCTGCCCCCTCTCCCTGTTGTAGCAGTACGGGGATAAGTTCCCCACCCCATACCAGCTCCCACGCGATCTTGTCATTCAGACACACAGCTCCGTGTGTCTGAATGAACTACAAGCCCCAACATCCTTAGAGGCTTTCGGCTTGTAGTTCTCAATGAACTACCATGGCGCTTTGGAGAGCCGTGGTAGTACATAGAGTGTTCCGGTCAGGGATCATCGGCTTATGGGTGACCCGATACCCTGACAGTGTGCAGGAGACCTGCATGGTATCAGCAATCTGCTGATCGCTGGTGCAATGCTTTCCAGGCTCCTGTAACAAAATATAATAAAAAAAAAAAAGTCAGCAGCTAAAAATATTGTAACTGCTGACTTTTAATATACAGACCAGCCCAGTGATCCAGCACTGACACCACTTGGGCCGGTTCTCAGCTAGTCTTCGAGTCCCCAGCACCGCCATCTTGCTTCTTGGAAGCTGGCTAGGACTTTCTGATGTTTGTCAGCTTCCCTCTATGTACTCGTGAGACATGCTGTACTTTCTCAATGGTCCCCCAGTCTTCTGGGACATGTGATGTGTCACAGGAGGTTGCAGGCAGGGAGGAGGGTGGCCAAAACTTCTTCTCTGCTCGACTAGGTGTGCAAAGCGGAAGTGGGAGCAGGTACTTGTCAGAAATAGATACTATCTCTCTAAAAAGAGAAAAAAAAAAAAAAAAAAAAAAAAACAAACAAACACTAAGGAGGGGCGGGGTAAGAGAAGGATAAGCGGAACTTCCCTTTTTCAGGTGAAATTCCACTTTAAGGTGTTTTTATCACTGCCTGGGTCCCTGTTTGGCAGATATCCCCCTTCCTGCTCAGTAGTGGGTGTCAACAGAGCAGGAAATGAGGGAAAATTAACCTAATGGGTAGACCCACACACAGCAATAATATCTTGGCAGAGGTACTCAAACTTTCCCTTTCCAATTATAGTTAAAGAAAGCAAGTTTTGCCTTGGGATGGCCTTTTATGTTAATTCATCCTTTCCTATTAAATTATTTTGTTGATTGGCCTATGATCATATGTTAAAGTGGTTGTAGGCCCTGTACAATCACTTTTACTTACAGGTAAGCCTATATAAGGGCTTACCTGTAGGTGCTGGAAATATCTCCTAAATCTCCACGGTTTAGGAGATATTTACAATAAAGCCGTGCACCGATGTCTACGATGCATGCACACTTGAGAAAGGGCAGATTGTGCCGTTTCTAAGCGCAAAATCGCGTACCTGTACGCGATTCTCTTCTTTGGCCCTAGGGGGCGTGCGCGCGCTGGTGGAGACCCGTTCCCGTTGTGATTAGGGCACAGTAGGAGCCAATCAGCGGGTCCGGCGGCCGTTCGGTTTCAGCAATCGTTCATAGAGAGGCAGAACGGAGGTCTCCCTATGTAAACAAGGCACACTTCTGTTCTGCCAGAAAGGAAAATGGAGATTTCATGCTTCTGCTAAGCAGAAACATGGATCTCCATTTTCCTTTAGCCAAAGCACTCCCCCTACAGTTAGAAAGCACACATAGGGAACACATTTAACCCTTTGATCACCCCGGATGTTAACCCCTTCCCTGCCAGTATCATTTAAACAGTGACGTGTATATTTTTAGCACTGATCACTGTTTTGGCGTCACTGGTCCCCAAAAAGTGTCAGATATGTCTGTCTGCCGCAATGTCACAGTCCCGCTAAAAATCGATGATCACAGCCATTACTAGTAAAAAAAATTATTAAATAAAAAAAAAAAAAAAAAAAAATTAGAAGAAACCGTCCCCAAATCTAACCTATAGTTTGAAGACACTAACTTTTGAGCAAACCAATCAATATGTTTATCGGAAAAAAGGTTACCAAAAATATGTAGCAGAATACATATTGGGCTAAATTTATGAAGAGATTAATTTTCCATTTTTTTTTTTATTGGAAATTTTTTATAGCAAAAAGTAAGTGTTTTTTCCCGAAATGGTCAGTCTTTTTATTTAAAGCGCAAAAAATAAGAAACCGCAAATGTGATCAAATACCACCGTAAGAAAGCTCCATTTGTAGGGGAAAAAAAAAGGACATTAATTTTATTTGCGTACAGCATCACACAACTGTACGAATGTCAGTTAAAGTAACTCAGTGCCGTATCGCAAAAAAAATGGCCTGGTCAGGAAGAGGGTAAAACCTTTGGGAGCTGAAGTGTTTTAAGATGAAGAAAAAGGCGGGGGGGTTGTGGTGGTTGAGTTTCAGGAGGGGGGAAAAAAAAAAATTGACCGCAATACATCAAAAACCTGCATGCAGAAACGCATCCATACTGCGTTTCTATGGTGTGAACCAGCCCTAAAAGATATGTGCGTAACCTCATCGGTGGAAAGTACTGGCACTTGTAATAATTAATCGTTACAATTTGAAGCCACTGTCATAATAGTTAAAAAAAAAAAAAAACACAACCAAAATCTTACCTTGGGTTAGAGGCTCGCTTCATCTTCTGCTCCAAACACATAAATAATAAAAAAATAAATAAAAAAGGTTCAGTTGTCCTGACATTTTATCAAAACGCATACAATAAGCATTTATATTAAAAGGAAAAGTTCACCTTCAGAACGCGTTTTACATGTTCCACCTGAATATAGGGTGAACACATCAAAATGTTCCCGTCCAACTGTATCTACTCCCAGTCCCCCTCTCCCATGACAATGCTAAAAGGTTTTTCTCCCCGCACCCACTGCCACTTTTTGAAAACTGCGCAGGGCTATGCCCACACAACCACGTCATTCATTCAAAGTTTCATTCACAACAGATGGACTTGTAGTGTCAATGGGCTGTGGGGACACTGGTGAGCACTCTCGTGGTCCACGGACATATCCTCCAGCTTTCAAACAGAAAGCCTATACAGAGGTACCGGCTGAAAAGGGGGAGGACAGTTGCCCACATTGCACCCATGATCGACAGATCACAGGTGCAATGGGTCCCAGCCTCCTGCTGGGAAAAAATAAAAACACATTTCTTTTTCCTGCAAAAATATGTGCATTTATTATGTTTTCTATAAAGGCGAACTTAACCTTTAAGACATTTTTTAATGTGAATTCCTTTTAAAACTCAAACTGCTTTGGAAACGCGTTGACAGGTTAGCTGCAGGCATAGTGGATAAGGCCGCTTTGAGACCTGAAAGACTAATGGGGCGCCTCCTGCAGGGAAGTAGGATCCACTGCATATTATTTCTGTGTATGCAGAGAATATAGCATCTGTCATCGGAAGCTTTCCTAGGTTTCAAACGTATTGAAATGGTTATTCTACTCCAAAGCAATGTTTTAGTATTGGGTGATGCTGAACATTTAAGTATCTCAGCTTTCTTTTATTTCCAGTAACAAATCTTGAGATGCTTGGGAGGGATCAGGAAATCAGGTACAGCTGACAGCTATGTGCAGTGTTTCTTCCCGCCAATCTCTATGTTATTACAGGTCACAGCAGTAAAACAGGGTACGGTGGGAGGAACCAATGAGTGCTATAGGCAGAATAAAAGGTTAGTGCCAATTTCACACTGGCATTAAAAGCAGGCGTTTGAGAAGCGTTAAAAACGCCCCTCAAATGCCTATTCAAATGATACAAAGGCCAGCAGTGTGCTGTTCACACTATCAAAACATGAAGCATTAGCATCGCTTCAAAATTGAAGTCTCGTGTTGAGTAAGAGGCGTTTGAAGCCTTTCAACGCTTCCCATTCAAGTCTACAGTAATGCTTCGCAAACTCTCCTACAGGCGTTTGCGGCGCATGAACATTATTTTATTTCCTGTAATGGAATAGGCGTGTGTGGAGCAGTTTTATCGCTTCTTAATGCTCAAATGCTTCAAAACTGCCCATGGGCATTTTGAAAGTTTTTAACTGGTCGTTAACGCATGTAAAACGCCCGTCTAAGGCCCATACTAAACGTTAAAGAAGCGTTTGTTAAGCGTTCGAAATTTAGTCAAGTGTGAACAAGCCCTAACACTCCTAGAAGTGTCAATGTTTGAAGGAAGTTTAGCTGAGGATTTCTCCCCCATCGGTGGTGTTTGGTAGCAACAGTATTTAATTTCTTTACAAGGAATGTTTATTTGGCTTTAACCACTTGCCTCCCAAGCCTATTCTGACACTTCTCTCCTACATGTAAAAATTATCTTTTTTTTTTCTAGAAAACTACTCCGAACCTCCAAAATTTTATATATATATTTTTTTAAACAAAAGGACCTAAACAATAAAAAGGTGGAGATTTCATATTTTAATGTCACATGATATTTGCGCAGTGGTTTTTCCAAACACTTCAAAGAAAATAAATTAAAAAAAATATATCAAATTGAAATGAGTTTTAATACGCAAAAACAAAATGTAATACCCAATGGTTTTGTAAAATTAAAAAAAAAAAAAAATGATGCGACGCTGAGTAAATAGATACTAAACATGTCATGTTATTTACAATTGTGTATGCCCATGGAACAGCGCCTAACTATAGTGCTTAAAAATCTCCATAGGCAACACTTTAAAATGGTTAAGCCATGCAATAACCTTTCAACTATCCACTCTGCTATGTTAAATAATGTCAACAGTGCATATTTTTTTTTTTTTAAAGCCACCATGTACCTCATTTTAGAGCGCCTATCGGCGCTCATGTAACCGGCCGCCTCTCGACCTGACAGCAAAGTGGGCGGAGCCAAGATTTCCACGCTGACGTCAGCATGGAGGAGAGACGGCCGGCCACATGAGCGCCGATAGGTGCTCGGAAATTAGGTATACAGAGGCTTTAAAAAAAAAAAAAAAAAAAAAAAAAAAATGCACTGGGAACATTATTTAACATAGCAGAGGGGATTGTTGCAAGGTTATTGTAATAGGATAGCAGCAGAAAGGGAGGATCGTGGAGCGGACAGAGCTGACAGGCAGGGAAGGTAGGGAGGAGAGGACAGAGGAGAGCTGCGGATGATGGAGGCATGTAAACTGACCATGGTGTCAGAGCTCAGCAGCCATGATGAACCGTGGTAAGTTTACAGAGGGGAGAGCAGAACCAGGCAGGATCAACCAAGTTTTTTAGGTGTTATAGGGGGCCAAATTACACAGTACAAGCACCGTGCTGAATAACATGCTTTAAGGAGGGGCAGGGGCAGGCAACCTGGGCACTCTAGCTGTGGTGAAACTACAAATCCCATCATGCCTCTAGAATTCATGTTTGATCGTCAGGGTCTTGCAATGTCTCACGGGACTTGTCATTTCAAAACAACCGGAAGGCTGAGGTTGGCTTTAAGGAAACAGGATCCAATATTTTTTTTTGTTTGTTTTAAGGGTAGCAAACACTTTAAAAGCCTTTACAGGATACCAGTTTAAAGTTAAAAATGAGGTCTGGTGATAGAATTTCTGCTCTCGCTGTAATATTTGTGGCGATACCTCACTTGTATGGTGCGAACACCGTAAACATGCATGCGTGATCTGTACATGCATTCACCTTTGCGCATGACCACGCTGGGGAACCCTCCCCAAAGCACCTTGTCCCCATGTTGACGAGGACAAGGGCCTCTTCCCGAGAACCCTTGCCCGGTAGTTGTCAGGGTCTGCGAGTGGGGACTTATCGGAATCTGGAAGCCCCTTTAACAAGGGGGCCCCCAGATCCTGACCCCCCCCACCCTAGGTGAATGAGTATGGGGTACATGGTACCCCTACCCATTCATCTAAAAAGTGTCAAAAATAAACATGCTACACAGGTTTTTAAAGTATTTTATTAAGGCAGCTCCGGCTCTTCTGACGTCTTCTCCCTCTGCCAGTCCTTCTCTCTGTGCTGTCCTCTCTCTCTCCCCTATCTTCTTGCTCTTTTGCAGAGTCTTCTCGCTCTGTTCTTCTTCCGATGTTGACTCAACGTGATCTCCCAGTGTAATGCTGGGTCCGCCATGTGCAATGACATATTGGCATGGGGCGGGGCCACCTGATGATGCAAGTTGGAGGCCACACCCCTTGTGACATCATCACCTGGGGCATGATGGGGCGGTGAAGTCCCATGCCAATATAAGTCATTGCACACGGTGGACCCAGCATTACACCGGGAGATCGTGTCGAGTCAATATTAGAAGAACAACAGAGCGAGAAGAACCTGCAAAAGAGCAAGAAGATAGTAGATAGAGAGGACAGCACAGAGAGAAGAACCGAAGAGGGGAGAAGGACCAGCAGAGGGAGAAAATGTCGCAAGAAGAGGGAGAAGAGCCAGAGCTGCCTTAATAAAATACTACCTGTGTAGTGCGTTTATTTTTGACACTTTTTTTGGTGAATGGGTAGGGGTACCATGTACCCCATACTCATTCACCTGGAGGGGGGTGTCGGGATCTGGGGGCCCCCTTGTTAAAGAGAGCGTCCAGATTTCAATAAGTCCCCACCCGCACACCCTGACAACCCCCGGGCAAGGGTTGTCAGGAAGAGGCCCTTGTCCTCATTAACATGGGGACAAGGTGCTTTGGGGTCACTCGTCTCCACTTTCCTGACCTGCCGGACAGCGTGCTCGGATAAGGGTCTGGTATGTGTCTTGGGGAGGAACCTAAAGCAAAATTTTGGCGGGGTTCCCCTTCAAGATTCTCAGCACACAAGTCGCACCGCAAGTCATATCATCTGATCCGACTTCTGGTGCGACTTATTTTGAAAATAAGTGGGCTCAGATAGGGAACCATTGATTTTGAATAGAGACAGACGCTGGACAAGGCTTAACGCTGTGTATACAGCGTTAAGCCTCGTTAAATCATGTTTAATACCTTTTACTGGCATCTTTACAGCTCTAGCGCTGGTCCTGGATCTTTTTGGGTGCTTAAAAATGCCTATGCCACTTACAGCTCCTAAACGCCTTCATGGGCATGAGGCCATAGGCTGATGTGGAGAGGAGTTTTTAAGCTGTGAAAAACGCTTCTAAAAGCGGCTGTAAAAACATCCGTGGGCACGAGGCCTTAAAAAAAGGACCTAGTGCTCTCTGCCACCTTTGTAATTTATAGCAGCTTTTTAAATTCAGCAGTGTCACTACGGGAGGGGTTTTTATAACAAACACAAATATATTAAAAGACATTAATAAATGCTGTGTGATATATTTATGTGTGTGTGTGTGTGTGTGTGTGTGTGTGTGTGTGTGTGTGTGTGTGTGTCTAAACGACTGGCAACAAAAGCGAGTACATCCCTAAGTGAAAGTGTCCAAATTAGGCCCAATTACCCATTTTCCCTCCCCGGTGTCATGTGACTTGTTAGTCACACAAGATCTCAGGTGTGAATGGGGAGCAGGTGTGTTAAATTTGGTGTTCTCTCTCATACTGGTCACTGGAAGTTCAACATGGCACCTCATGAAAAAGAGCTCTAAGGATCTGAAAAAAAGAATTGTTGCTCTACATAAAGATGGCCTAGGCTATAAGAATATTGCCAAGACCCTGAAACTGAGCTGCAGCATGGTGGCCAAGACCATACAGCGGTTTAACAGGACAGGTTCCACTCAGAACAGGCCTCGCCATGGTCGACCAAAGAAGTTGAGTGCAAGTGCTCAGCGTTATATCCAGAGGTTGTCTTTGGGAAATAGACGTATGAGTGCTGCCAGCATTGCTGCAGAGGTTGAAGGGGTGGGGGGGTCAGCCTGTCAGTGCTCAGAACATACGCTGAACACTGCATCAAATTCTTCTGCATGGCTGTCGTCCCACAAGGAAGCCTCTTCTAAAGATTATGCACAATAAAGCCTGTAAACAGTTTGCTGAAGACAAGCAGACTAAGGACATTACTGGAACCATGTCCTGTGGTCTAACGAGACCAAGATAAACGTATTTGGTCCAGATGGTCAAGCATGTGTGGCGGCAACCAGGTGAGGAGTACAAAGACAAGTGTGTCTTGCCTACAGCCAAGCATGGTGGGAGTGTCATGGTCTGGGGCTGCATGAGTGCTGTCGGCACTGGGGAGCTACAGTTCATTGAGGGAACCATAAATGGCAACATGTACTGTGACATACTGAAGCAGAGCATGATCCCCCCTCCCTTCGGAGACTGGGCCACAAGGCCGTATTCCAACATAACGACCCAAAACACACCTCCAAGATGACCACTGCCTTTCTGAAAAAGTTGAGGGTAAAGGTGATGGACTGGTCAAGCATGTCTCCAGACCTAAACCCTATCGAGCATCTGTGGGGTATCCTCAAATGTAAGGTGGAGGAGCGCAAGGTCTCTAACATCCACCAGCTCCGTGATGTCATGGAGGAGAGGAAGAGTTCACCAGTGAAGCTCTGGTGAACTCCATGCCCAAGAGTTAAGGCAGTGCTGGAAAATAATGGTGGCCACATAAAATATTGACACTTTGGACATTTTCACTTAGGGGTGTACTCACTTTTGTTGCCAGCGGTTTATTTTGAGGGGACAGCAAATTTACACTGTTATACAAGCTGTACACTCACTACTTTACATTGTAGCAAAGTGTCATTTCTTCAGTGTTGTCACATGAAAAGATATAATAAAATATTTACAAAAATGTGAGGGTGTACTCACTTTTGTGAGATGCTGTATCTGTGTGTGTATAAATAATAGAGATATACACACACACTTTTATATAACTGTATAAACAAATACATGAAATGATATTTCTGAATATAAAAATGCATTAAATTTTTTTTTTTTTTTAAATAAATAGTGTGCTGCCTAATGCTTGTAAGCGATTATAGCATCTGTTTTAAGCGTACCAACTAAATCCCTAAAAATAGGTTTTGAGAATGTCTAATTTCCACGTCATCTTTATTGCTATGCCAGATTGCAGCTAGGTCCTCCCAAGCTCAACCCTATCTGCAAAATGATTAACCTAGGCAGCTTGGCCATAACACTGTTCAACAACGCTTTGGCAACTTTTTAACACATTTGTGTAATACAGCATTCAGCAAGTACATCTAAAAAGACATGTCAAAAGATACCTGCTTTCTTATAACTTTGTAGCTGAAGGCTTTTGGTTTTCTGAAAACTCCCTTCAGGAATGTTTTGTCGTCTACTGTTCATCCTTCAGCGATTGCAGTTTCCAAAGTTTAGAAATGGTGTTAGGGCCCTCAGACTGCTTGTATTTTGACTCCTTTCACACTGGAGGTGTTTTTCAGGTGCTTTAGCACTAAAAATAGCGCCTGTAAAGTGCCTGAAAAAGGCCTCATCTGCAATCCCAGTGTGAAAGCCCAAGTGCTTTCACACTGGGGCGCTGCGCTGGCAGGGCGTCACAAAAAGTCCTGCAAGCAGCTTCTTTGCAACCCTGTAGGAGTAATGAATACACCACTCCTAAAGCGCCCCTGCCCATTGAAAACAATGGGCAGCGCTGCCGAACCGTCGCTGCGTTTTCCAGGCGGTTTTAACACTTTCTCGGCCGCTAGCAGGGGTTAAAACCACCCCGCTTGCAGCCGAATAGCACCGCTAAGACAGTAAAGCGCCGCTAAAAATAGCGGCACTTTACCGCCGACGCCTGATCGCTTTCAGTGTGAAAGGGCTCTTTAAATGATTCGTGCTGAATCAGATGAAATTTGGCCCATAGATGGCTTGACAAAAAAAAAAAAAAAGAAAAAAATCAATTGTGTTGGTGAAAAATCGGCTGAACAATGACTGCATCTGGGTATGGAGGCCTTTAGGCCTGCAAGCCTCTGACATTGAATCAAGCAAGCGTGAAGAATGCAACAACTTAATTACTTACCCTTACTGGTGTTACCTCTGACGCAGATGAACTGCTTGATGATCTAGACCTTTCAACTTCTGTAAGAATAAATAAGTTTTGTTAGAAGTACAGTTCATTAATATTTAAAAAGTTAGTAAATACTAACTAAAAAAAAAAAAAATCTCAAAAAGTGTATATTAACCACTTCCCGCCCGGCCTATAGCAGATTGACGGCCGGGCGGTGGTTCAGTTATCCTGACTGGGCGTCATATGACGTCCAGCAGGATAACAGCCGCCGGGCGCCCATGGGGGCACGCATCGCGGCGATCGGTGTGTCAGTCTGACACACCGCGCCACCAATCTTGGTAAAAAGCCTCCGGCGGAGGCTCTTTACCACGTGATCAGCCGTGTCCAATCACGGCTGATCACGATGTCAATAGGAAAAGCTTTTCCTCACTCGTGTCTGACAGATGCGGGGAGAGCCGTGTCTGCGCTGATTGTTTATCAGCGCAGCCCCCCCTCGGATGCCCACACTAGACCACCAGGGAAGGGGGCAACATGTGGATGGACAGGTATGTACCCCATGGCCATCCACATGTGCAAATTACGCCCAATCTGTGCCCACAAATGGGCACTGACAGGCACCATTATATATCAGTGATGTCCAGCAATGCCACCCAGTGTCATTAGTGCCACCCGTCAGTGCCACCTATGAGTGCTCATCAGTGCCCGTCATTGAAGAAGAAAACTTACTTATTTACAAAAATTTTTAACAGAAATAAAAGAAAAAAAACTTTTTTCAAAATTCTCGGTTTTTATTTGTTGCGCAAAAAATAAAAACCACAGAGGTGATCAAATACCACCAAAAGAAAGCTCTATATGTGGGAACAAAAAATGATAAAAAAAATTTGTATGGGTACAGTGTTGCATGACCACGCAATTGTCATTCAAATTGCGACAGCGCTGAAAGCTGAAAATTGGCCTGGGCAGGAAGGTGTCTAATTGCCTGGTATTTAAGTGGTTAATTGGCTTGCGTTAAAGTTATAGCGTCTACAAACTATGATATAGATATACATTTGAAAATTGATCAATCCTGATGTGCCAACGGCATATCTGATTTCTTGCGGCCCGAAAGTGCCAGGACAATACAAATTCCCCCTAAATGACTCCTTTTTGCAAAGTAGACAGTCTAAGGCCTTTAGTAAGAGGCATGGCGAGTTATTTGAAGTTGGAAAATGAAGAAATTACTTTTTTTTTTTTTTTTTTACATACCATCACCAGTGCAGTACAGCATCATATGATGGGTGTGGCGCTCATCAGGGACACCGACTAGTGACAGTATGTAAAAAAAATAAAATGTATATATTGCAGCTTACCATTAGCTGTACTAGCATTCTGTTTTTATTTTGAAGCTAGTCTTGGCATGGCAATGTGGAACATGTAAACCTGCTCTCAGTTTGTACCAGAGTAACACTGTACTACTCTGGAGGATCAGGGATTTTTTTTTTTTGTTTTTACACACTTTGATTGCTGTTACAATGATGATCATTGACATTTGACAGGTAAAGATACATGCAGGAGGCATGTATATCCTTATAGATAACCCCTATGGCAGTAGTTTAGAAAGGATGACATTGGGTTTACATCCACTTTAAAGTCAATCTTTTTCTGACACTTGCTTAAGTTAAAATCCATATTTTTTGCTAGAAAATTACTTGGAACCCCCAAACATTATATATATTTTAGCAGAGACCCTAGGGAATAAAATGGCAATTGCTGCAATATTTTATGTCACACTGTATTTGCCCAGCGGTCTATCAAACGCAATTTTTTGGGAAGAAATACACTTCAATGAATAAAAAAAAAAACCAAACAAAAAAAAACAAAAACACAAAATAAATATAACTATACAAGATTAAACAGTTTGCATAAAATGTGTTTGTATTTGTGAGCACTTGTTCACAACACAAAAAAGAGCTACAATAGGTATGTTGCCATTCATTGTTAATTTCACCCAAAAACACATATGGGGTTGATTTACTAAAACTGGAGTACAAAATTTGTTCCAGCTGTGTATGGTAGCCAGCTTCTAACTTCAGCTTGTTCAATTAAGCTTTGACAAAAAAAAAAATCTGGAAGCTGATTGGTTTATATGCAGAGCTGCACCAGATTTTGCACTCTCCAGTTTGTGTGCTGCAGGGCACTTGCACTATAGTGCACCAGAATGCACAAAATAAAATGCTCTGAGTTAGGGTGTGCTGCGTTAAAAAAAAAAAAAAAAAAAACAGACACTTACCTTGTGCAGTGCTTCTCTTTTTGTTTGCAAGTCGAGGGGAATAGTCACTAAAAAAAATAAAAATAAAAAAGTATAAATATATATATAAGGCTAAGTGGTTAGCACCTCCGCCTATCAGCACTAGGGTTGGGTTGGAACCACAACACTACCTGCATGGAGTTTGCATGTTCTCCCTGTGCTTACGTGGGTGTACTCCAGTTTCCTCCCACACGCCAAAGACATGCCGGTAGGTTAATTGGATCCTCTCTAAACTGGTGTGTGTGTGTGTGTGTGTGTGTGTGTTAGGGACCTTGGATTGTAAGCTCCTTGAGGGCAGGGACTGATGTGAATGTGTGCATTATATACATACACACGGGAACATTTGATCCCATGCTGATTTTTTAAGTTTGACAATTTTTTTTTTTTCCCCCATCCTGCAAGCGCACCGTCTTACTGTGATTATGAGAAAAGTGTGGGAATAGCCCAAAACTACAAAGGAGGAACTTGTGAATGATCAGGGCAGTTGGGACCACAGTCACCAAAAAACAATTGGTAACACAATACGCCGGCATAGATTGAAATCCTGCAGCGCTCACAAGTTCCCCCTCCCCAAGAAGGCACATGTACAGGCCCGTCTGAAGTTTGCCAATGAACATCTAAACGATTCAGAGAAGGATTGGGAGAAAATGCTGTGGTCAGATGAGACCAAAACTGAGCTCTTTGGCATTAACTCGACTCGCCGTAGAGGAAGAAAAATGCTGACTGACCCCCAAGAACACCATCCCTACAACCAAGCACAGAGGTGCAAACATTATTTTGGGGCGGTTTCTCTGCTAAATCTTCTTCCCGGAGCCAAAACACTGAAGATGGGTCGTGAATGGGTCTTCCAGCAAGACAATGTCCCAAAACAAACCACCAAGGCAACAAAGGAGTGGCTCAAGAAGAAGCACATTAAGGTCATGGAGTCGCCTAGTCAGTCTCCAGACCTTACTCCTATAGTCACGTTTTGCTTGGGATCAAATACTTATTTTACTCACTGTACTGCAACTCAATTTATAACATTTGTATCATGGGTCTTTTCTGGATTTTTAATGATATTCTGTCTCTATCATTTAAAATACACCTATGATAAAAACGATAGAACCTTACAAAATCCGCAGGGGATCAAATCATTTTTTTCCCCACTGTATGGGTGTGTGTGTGTGTAAAACGCTGTGTAAATTGATGGTGCTATACAAGTTCCTGTAATAAATAATATCTGTCCCATACCTGAAGACTCAAATAGTTAGCGAACACGCTTTGCACAGGTACCTTGATGCATCAAGTTTGGCTTTACATGTGTTTCTAAATGTATGCAACAAAAAAACTATTTTAATCTGAATAGTTAACAGTTTAGTAAGTTTTTTTTGTGCTGGCTAGCTTGAAAGTGTGCCAGGGACCTTTTAGACCTCTTATATTTTTTTTGTATGTTGCTCTGTCCATGTGTAACCTTTCCTGTTTTTGCTAGCTAGAGAGTGATCAGAGCAGCAGTCATGGTTTCATTTTTGTATTGAGGGAAAACCCCAGACTGTTTGCAGTACCTTTAACCTTTTGTGTTTTCTGCACACTTGTTAAAAAATAAATTTTAGGCTTGAAGATTTAAAAACCCAAAACAGTATATTATATATATTTATCTATGATACACGCAATGCATCTGGAAAGTATTCACAAAAAAACCAGCAAAAACAAACATGTTATACTTACCTGCTCTGCGCAAGGGTTTTGCATAGAGCGGCTCCGATCCTCTTTTTCTGGGGTCCCCCCATGGCACTCCTGGCTCCTCTTAGAGTGCCCCCACGGAGAGCTGATTTCCATGGGGGCACCTGTGCAGGCATGCTCCCAAGTTCCGCTGCTGCATCCATCGACACAGACAGCAGGACTCAGTCCCCCCTCTCCCGTGTCATTGGATTTGATTGACAGTGGGAGCCAATGGTTCCTGCTGCTATCAGTCTGTTCAATGAGGACTCAAGATAGCGGCTGGAGCTGCTGGGCTCATTCTCATCGCTGGAACGATCGGGATTAGGCAAGAAAAAAGGGGGGTTCTGGGGGGGCTGCTGCAGCACAAAAGGTTTTTCACCTTAATGCAGAGAATGCATTAAAGGAGTTGTAAACCATATATCAAGGTTTTTTCACCTTGATATATGGCTATGCATTAAGGTGAAAAACCTCCTGTGATGCAGCAGCCCCCCTTTTACTTTCCTGGACCCAGTCTTTCCAGCGACGGGGTCGAGCACACCAGCTCCAGTCGGTGTCTCAGGTCCTGATTTGATAGATAGCAGCGCAGCCATTGGCTCCCACTGTCAATCAAATCCAATGAAGCGGGAGCCGGGGGCCAAGTCCTGCTGTCTGTGTCAATGGACACAGCAGCAGGACATGGGAGCACACCCGCATGAGTGCCCCGAGGGAGAGTGGCTCTCCAACAGGGCACTCGAGAAGAGGAGGAGGAGTGCTGCTGAGGGACCCCAGAAGAGGAAGATCGGGGCCACTCTGTGCAAAATCAACTGCACGAATAATAGCGATAGAATTATTGCTTTCCCTCCGGCGTGCACAGCATTATGTAACATGTGTAGCACAATCAACGTTTACACATGTGCGCCCCCAGGAAAGTGACAGCAGAATCCAGAAGTAATGAAATCCTCATCACTTCCAGGATCTTAGTAGCTAGGGGAGTCCCAGCGACACCTGCCATGTGGATCCCAGGTCTGCAGGTTGGATAGAAGATACTTTGAAGCATGGCAAGAAAGGGTCGCACGGTGGAATGGGAGGGATGGGGGTGGCACGTCCAGTGGCATGATTTACACACTTTTACCGCAACCTTGAGTTTGTGTAAAACTTCCTGCTGCTGCCATTGGATGACATGTCAGTGGCAGGGAAAGGGTTAAGGAGGAAAGGACTGCCTCCAGGTGAGTCTGCTCTCAGTTTTTGCATTGCTATATCTGTCCTAAAGTTGGGAAATCAGATAGTTTAGAGTTAGGGGCCACACTTTGCAGATGTGTCTTGATGCTTTACTTGTATTTCCAAATGTATGCAACGAAAATTTTATTACTATTATTAACCTGAGGAGCTGACACGGTATCACTATCTATTTTGCTGGCCAGCTA
>NC_133325.1:93714963-93747463 GCF_042186555.1 Aquarana catesbeiana
GATGTAAATTGGCCCTTTGGGTGTTTGCCAGCAGAAACTAAGTTCCTTGCTTGTGTGATTGGCTCAATGCTTTCCCCTATAGTTGGAGCTTAAAGTGTTACTAAAACCAGAACCTGCATTTACTACATCTGGTCTCCCACAGTACAGAGAACATGGATATGCAATTATTTTAGTAAATATAAACTGAATACCTTTTCTCATCAAGAGTATATAGCAGTCTTGTGACTTGTATCAGTTCCTTGTAAACCTTGTAGGAGGAGTTTTTCATTCTCCCCTGATCCTCTGTCTGGACATGTCTGGACAGTGCTGATTGGCTCTGTGCTGATAACATGCATCCTCCCAAGAAAAGAAAAAATAACTTTCTAGTAATACACACCAAACTGAGCACGTGCAGCCCGTCCCCTGGCTCTGTAAATAGGTTACTTTTTTGGAGACAGTGGAAAAAGAGGCGGATCGGAGAGTCAGGATCAAATGGGCTTTATATACAATGCAGAGGATTAACCCCTTAGGTTCCACAATGAGTATAACAGGCATGGTTTACTGCATATACAGACTAATTCTATTGTGGTGGGTATAGTAACACTTTAATTTTTGTTGAGACACTTTTTAAGACAATGCGTGCGTAAGGAGATTCTAGTGGTGTTCCCTTTTCTTTCTGCAATAATAGGATTGCTCAGGTAGTGCTAATAAAGTCAAATCCACCCACTCCCATCAGTTGCTTCAGATGAAGGAAAGCTCTGCAGTAAAGTTTATTTTTTTTATAATCTATGTAATATAATGTTTACTAATTTCTCAAGTAAGGAATGTAGAATATACAATGTACAGGTGCATCTAAAAAAAAAATTGGAATATTGTCAAAAAGTTAATTTACTTCAGTAATTCAAAAAAATTAAACTCATATCTTTTATAGATTCCACACAGTGATATATTTCAAGCATTTCTTTTAATTTTGATGATTATGGCTTTAAAGCTAGTGAAAACCCAAACTTAAGTATCTCAGAAAATTTTAATATTGTGAAAAGGTTCAATATTGTAGACCAGGGATTAGGCAACCCCCGCCACTGGTGCCACAAGCGGCACGCAAAGCCTCTTTTGCCGGCACTCGACTCCCTCCCCAACAGCAGAGTAGCGCAGGGAAGTGTCAGTAAGACGCTAATGCATTCCAATCTCGGAATTCCCCACACCGTATCTGCACTGGGGGGAAGGCACTGCTCCCCCACACATTGTAAACAATGGGAAACATTGCTTGGTTATCTAACGTTTGTTGTAGCTACGATTGTCAGCTCTTGTGATGGGGAAGAGATTGGGTTCAGTTCTGCTGGGGAGGGGGGGGCGGTCCCTGTTTCCAGGAGGAGGAGGACTGTCATTGGTCACTGCTAAAGCCAATCACAGTCCTGCTAGCCCCGCCCACTATCTGGGGGAAGATTACTCACTTGGTTGCCGCTACCAATCTCAGAAAGAAGGGATTTCACTGTGATTGAGAAAACCACAATCGGGTGACAGTTTGTGGAATTACTATTGAGCTTCTGGGATCTTTGAGAAAAAAATATATATATTTAAAAAAAAAAAAAATATATATATATATATATATATATATATATATATATATATATATATATATATATATATCAAATGTGTATGTGTTGATTATTACTGACCCCTCAACTCTGCATCATCTGTACAGAGGTGTGACAGATGTGCAGGAGGTATAGTGGTAGGGCAGATCAAAAGGGGGTTCAGTGGTGAGACAAAAGAACAGGGTTACAGCGGTGGGGCAGATGTTCAGGGAAGTACAGTGCTTAGGCAGAAGTGCAGGATGTGAAGTGGGGGGATAGATGAGA
The DNA here is from genome assembly GCF_042186555.1 of Aquarana catesbeiana. NCBI lineage: Eukaryota > Metazoa > Chordata > Amphibia > Anura > Ranidae > Aquarana > Aquarana catesbeiana. The sequence goes on from NC_133325.1 coordinate 93,716,805, forward strand.
AGGGGGTTCAGCGTTGAGAGTGCACAGTACAGAGATAGGGCAGATGAGCGGGGGGGTCAGTGTTGTGCCAGATGAGAAAGGGGTTACAGTGGTGGAAAAGATAAGATAAGCACGGGGGGTTCAGTGTTGGGGCAGATGTGAAAGGGAGGTGCATTAGTGGGACAGATGAGCAGGGGGTTACAGTGGTGGGGCAGAAGAGCAGGGGGGTTACAGAGGTGGGGCAGAAGAGCAGGGGGGGTACAGAGGTGGGGCAGAAGAGCAGGGGGGGTACAGAGGTGGGGCAGAAGAGCAGGGGGGTACAGAGGTGGGGCAGAAGAGCAGGGGGGTACAGAGGAGGGGCAGAAGAGCAGGGGGGTACAGAAGTACAGAGGTGGGGCAGAAGAGCAGGAGGTTACAGAGGTGGGGCAGAAGAGCAGGGGGGTACAGAGGTAGAGCAGGGGGGTACAGAGGTGGGGCAGAAGAGCAGGGGGGTACAGAGGTGGGGCAGAAGAGCAGGGGGGTACAGAGGTGGGGCAGAAGAGCAGGGGGGTACAGAGGTGGGGCAGAAGAGCAGGGGGGTACAGAGGTGGGGCAGAAGAGCAGGGGGGGTACAGAGGTGGGGCAGAAGAGCAGGGGGGGTACAGAGGTGGGGCAGAGGTGCAGGGGGGGGTACAGAGGTGGGGCAGAGGTGCAGGGGGGGTACAGAGGTGGGGCAGAAGTGCAGGGGGTTACAGAGGTGGGGCAGAAGAGCAGGGGGGTACAGAAATAGAGCAGGGGGGTACAGAGGTAGAGCAGGGGGAGTACAGAGGTGGGGCAGAAGAGCAGGGGGAGTACAGAGGTGGGGCAGAAGAGCAGGGGGGGTACAGAGGTGGGGCAGAAGAGCAGGGGAGGTACAGAGGTGGGGCAGAGGTGCAGGGGGGTACAGAGGTGGTACAGAGGTGGGGCAGAAGTGCAGGGGGGTACAGAGGTGGGGCAGAAGTGCAAGGGGGTACAGAGGTGGGGCAGAAGTGCAGGGGGGTACAGAGGTGGTGCAGTGGGGTACAGAGGTGGGGCAGAAGTGCAGGGGGGGTACAGAGTTGGGGCAGAAGAGCAGGGGGGTACAGAGGTGGGGCAGAAGTGCAGGGGGGTACAGAGGTGGGGCAGAAGAGCAGGAGGTTACAGAGGTGGGGCAGAAGAGCAGGGGGGTACAGAGGTAGAGCAGGGGGGTACAGAGGTGGGGCAGAAGAGCAGGGGGGTACAGAGGTGGGGCAGAAGAGCAGGGGGGGTACAGAGGTGGGGCAGAAGAGCAGGGGGGGTACAGAGGTGGGGCAGAAGAGCAGGGGGGGTACAGAGGTGGGGCAGAAGAGCAGGGGGGGTACAGAGGTGGGGCAGAGGTGCAGGGGGGGTACAGAGGTGGGGCAGAGGTGCAGAGGGGTACAGAGGTGGGGCAGAGGTGCAGGGGGGTACAGAGGTGGGGCAGAAGAGCAGGGGGGTACAGAGGTAGAGCAGGGGGGTACAGAGGTGGGGCAGAAGAGCAGGGGGGGTACAGAGGTGGGGCAGAAGAGCAGGGGGGGTACAGAGGTGGGGCAGAAGAGCAGGGGGGTACAGAGGTGGGGCAGAGGTGCAGGGGGGTACAGAGGTGGTACAGAGGTGGGGCAGTGGTGCAGGGGGGTACAGTGGTGGGGCAGAAGTGCAGGGGGGTACAGAGGTGGGGCAGAAGTGCAGGGGGGTACAGAGGTGGGGCAGAAGTGCAGGGGGGTACAGAGGTGGGGCAGAAGTGCAGGGGGGTACAGAGGTGGGGCAGAAGTGCAGGGGGGTACAGAGGTGGGGCAGAAGTGCAGGGGGGTACAGAGGTGGGGCAGAAGTGCAGGGGGGTACAGAGGTGGGGCAGAAGTGCAGGAGGGTACAGAGGTGGGGCAGAAGTGCAGGGGGGTACAGAGGTGGGGCAGAAGTGCAGGGGGGTACAGAGGTGGGGCAGAAGTGCAGGGGGGTACAGAGGTGGGGCAGAAGTGCAGGGGGGTACAGAGGTGGGGCAGAAGTGCAGGGGGGTACAGAGGTAGGGCAGAAGTGCAGGGGGGTACAGAGGCGGGGCAGAAGTGCAGGGGGGTACAGAGGCGGGGCAGAAGTGCAGGGGGGTACAGAGGCGGGGCAGAAGTGCAGGGGGGTACAGAGGCGGGGCAGAAGTGCAGGGGGGTACAGAGGCGGGGCAGAAGTGCAGGGGGGTACAGAGGCGGGGCAGAAGTGCAGGGGGGTACAGAGGCGGGGCAGAAGTGCAGGGGGGTACAGAGGCGGGGCAGAAGTGCAGGGGGGTACAGAGGCGGGGCAGAAGTGCAGGGGGGTACAGAGGCGGGGCAGAAGTGCAGGGGGGTACAGAGGCGGGGCAGAAGTGCAGGGGGGTACAGAGGCGGGGCAGAAGTGCAGGGGGGTACAGAGGCGGGGCAGAAGTGCAGGGGGGTACAGAGGCGGGGCAGAAGTGCAGGGGGGTACAGAGGCGGGGCAGAAGTGCAGGGGGGTACAGAGGCGGGGCAGAAGTGCAGGGGGGTACAGTGGCGGGGCAGAAGTGCAGGGGGGTACAGAAGTACAGAGGTGGGGCAGAAGTGCAGGGGGGTACAGTGGCGGGGCAGAAGTGCAGGGGGGTACAGTGGCGGGGCAGAAGTGCAGGGGGGTACAGAGGCGGGGCAGAAGTGCAGGGGGGTACAGAGGCGGGGCAGAGGTGGGGCAGTGGTGCAGGGGGGTACAGAGGTGGGGCAGAAGTGCAGGGGGGTACAGAGGCGGGGCAGAAGTGCAGGGGGGTACAGAGGCGGGGCAGAAGTGCAGGGGGGTACAGAGGCGGGGCAGAAGTGCAGGGGGGTACAGAGGCGGGGCAGAAGTGCAGGGGGGTACAGAGGCGGGGCAGAAGTGCAGGGGGGTACAGAGGCGGGGCAGAAGTGCAGGGGGGTACAGAGGCGGGGCAGAAGTGCAGGGGGGTACAGAGGCGGGGCAGAAGTGCAGGGGGGTACAGAGGCGGGGCAGAAGTGCAGGGGGGTACAGAGGCGGGGCAGAAGTGCAGGGGGGTACAGAGGCGGGGCAGAAGTGCAGGGGGGTACAGAGGCGGGGCAGAAGTGCAGGGGGGTACAGAGGCGGGGCAGAAGTGCAGGGGGGTACAGTGGCGGGGCAGAAGTGCAGGGGGGTACAGAAGTACAGAGGTGGGGCAGAAGTGCAGGGGGGTACAGTGGCGGGGCAGAAGTGCAGGGGGGTACAGTGGCGGGGCAGAAGTGCAGGGGGGTACAGAGGCGGGGCAGAAGTGCAGGGGGGTACAGAGGCGGGGCAGAGGTGGGGCAGTGGTGCAGGGGGGTACAGAGGTGGGGCAGAAGTGCAGGGGGGTACAGAGGTGGGGCAGAAGTGCAGGGGGGTACAGAGGTGGGGCAGAAGTGCAGGGGGGTACAGAGGTGGGGCAGAAGTGCAGGGGGGTACAGAGGTGGGGCAGAAGTGCAGGGGGGTACAGAGGTGGGGCAGAAGTGCAGGGGGGGTACAGAGGTGGGGCAGAAGTGCAGGGGGGTACAGAGGCGGGGCAGAAGTGCAGGGGGGTACAGAGGCGGGGCAGAAGTGCAGGGGGGTACAGAGGCGGGGCAGAAGTGCAGGGGGGTACAGAGGCGGGGCAGAAGTGCAGGGGGGTACAGAGGCGGGGCAGAAGTGCAGGGGGGTACAGAGGCGGGGCAGAAGTGCAGGGGGGTACAGAGGCGGGGCAGAAGTGCAGGGGGGTACAGAGGCGGGGCAGAAGTGCAGGGGGGTACAGAGGCGGGGCAGAAGTGCAGGGGGGTACAGAGGCGGGGCAGAAGTGCAGGGGGGTACAGAGGCGGGGCAGAAGTGCAGGGGGGTACAGAGGCGGGGCAGAAGTGCAGGGGGGTACAGAGGCGGGGCAGAAGTGCAGGGGGGTACAGAGGCGGGGCAGAAGTGCAGGGGGGTACAGAGGCGGGGCAGAAGTGCAGGGGGGTACAGAAGTACAGAGGTGGGGCAGAAGTGCAGGGGGGTACAGTGGCGGGGCAGAAGTGCAGGGGGGTACAGAGGCGGGGCAGAAGTGCAGGGGGGTACAGAGGCGGGGCAGAAGTGCAGGGGGGTACAGAGGCGGGGCAGAAGTGCAGGGGGGTACAGAGGCGGGGCAGAAGTGCAGGGGGGTACAGAGGCGGGGCAGAAGTGCAGGGGGGTACAGAGGCGGGGCAGAAGTGCAGGGGGGTACAGAGGCGGGGCAGAAGTGCAGGGGGGTACAGTGGCGGGGCAGAAGTGCAGGGGGGTACAGAAGTACAGAGGTGGGGCAGAAGTGCAGGGGGGTACAGTGGCGGGGCAGAAGTGCAGGGGGGTACAGTGGCGGGGCAGAAGTGCAGGGGGGTACAGTGGCGGGGCAGAAGTGCAGGGGGGTACAGAGGCGGGGCAGAAGTGCAGGGGGGTACAGAGGCGGGGCAGAGGTGGGGCAGTGGTGCAGGGGGGTACAGAGGTGGGGCAGAAGTGCAGGGGGGTACAAAGGTGGGGCAGAAGTGCAGGGGGGTACAGAGGTGGGGCAGAAGTGCAGGGGGGTACAGAGGTGGGGCAGAAGTGCAGGGGGGTACAGAGGTGGGGCAGAAGTGCAGGGGGGTACAGAGGTGGGGCAGAAGTGCAGGGGGGTACAGAGGTGGGGCAGAAGTGCAGGGGGGTACAGAGGTGGGGCAGAAGAGCAGGGGGGTACAGTGGTGGGGCAGAAGAGCAGGGGGGTACAGTGGTGGGGCAGAAGAGCAGGGGGGGTACAGAGGTGGGGCAGAGGTGCAGGGGGGTACAGAGGTGGTACAGAGGTGGGGCAGTGGTGCAGGGGGGTACAGAGGTGGGGCAGAAGTGCAGGGGGGTACAGAGGTGGGGCAGAAGTGCAGGGGGGTACAGAGGTGGGGCAGAAGTGCAGGGGGGTACAGAGGTGGGGCAGAAGTGCAGGGGGGTACAGAGGTGGAGCAGAAGTGCAGGGGGGTACAGAGGTGGGGCAGAAGTGCAGGGGGGTACAGAGGTGGGGCAGAAGTGCAGGGGGGTACAGAGGTGGGGCAGAAGTGCAGGGGGGTACAGAGGTGGGGCAGAAGTGCAGGGGGGTACAGAGGTGGGGCAGAAGTGCAGGGGGGTACAGAGGTGGGGCAGAAGTGCAGGGGGGTACAGAGGTGGGGCAGAAGTGCAGGGGGGTACAGAGGTGGGGCAGAAGTGCAGGGGGGTACAGAGGTGGGGCAGAAGTGCAGGGGGGTACAGAGGTGGGGCAGAAGTGCAGGGGGGTACAGAGGTGGGGCAGAAGTGCAGGGGGGTACAGAGGTGGGGCAGAAGTGCAGGGGGGTACAGAGGCGGGGCAGAAGTGCAGGGGGGTACAGTGGCGGGGCAGAAGTGCAGGGGGGTACAGTGGCGGGGCAGAAGTGCAGGGGGGTACAGTGGCGGGGCAGAAGTGCAGGGGGGTACAGTGGCGGGGCAGAAGTGCAGGGGGGTACAGTGGCGGGGCAGAAGTGCAGGGGGGTACAGTGGCGGGGCAGAAGTGCAGGGGGGTACAGTGGCGGGGCAGAAGTGCAGGGGGGTACAGTGGCGGGGCAGAAGTCCAGGGGGGTACAGTGGCGGGGCAGAAGTGCAGGGGGGTACAGTGGCGGGGCAGAAGTGCAGGGGGGTACAGTGGCGGGGCAGAAGTGCAGGGGGGTACAGTGGCGGGGCAGAAGTGCAGGGGGGTACAGTGGCGGGGAAGAGGAGAAAGGAGGTACATTGGTGGGACAGGAGAGCAGGGGGAACAGTGGTGAGGCAGATGGGTTCAGTGTTAGGACAGGTGAGAAGGTGGTTCAGCGGCGAGACAGAAGAGCATGAGGGTACAGCGGTGGAGCAGATGTGCAGGGTAGTCAGTGGGGGGACAGATTTGCAAGGGGTACAGTGATCTGAGGACTGGAGGTACAGGAATTGGGGCTGATCTAAGGCATGAGAGTGCAGGATGTTAACTGGTAACTATTACTCAAGTAGTTTTACAGCATTTACTTTATAAAAAAAATCCTTTTCGTGATTGAGAGTGTGAAGTTAACATTTTTTTGTTATAAAATCGGCACGCTCAATTTGTTTGAAAACATTTTTTGGCACACTGTGCTCAAAAGGTTTGCCTACCCCTGTTGTAGACTCATGGAGGGTTATTTACGAAAGGCAAATCCACTTTGCACTGCAAGTGCATTCAAGAATTTGGGGGAGATTCAAAAGGAGTGGACTACGGCTGGTGTCGGTGCTTCAAGTGCCACCACACCCAGACGTATCCAGGACTTGGGCTACAACTGTCACATTCCTTGTGTCAAGCCACTCCTGAACTAGAGACAACATCAGAAGCGTCTTACCTGCGCTAAGGGGAAAAAGGACTTGACTGTTACTCAGTGGTCCAAAGTCCTCTTTTTGTGGGAAAGTATATTTTGAATTTCATTTGGAAATCAAGATCTCAGAGTCTAAAGGAAGAGTGGAGAGGCACAGAATCCAAGCTGCATGAGGTCCAGTGTGAAGTTTCCACAGTCAGCCCTCAAACTTCTTTGAATGAGCACTTGCGTGCTAGTTGCGGTCATGTGCACTGCTCTATGCACACTACAAATCCCATAGTCCCTAGTATCTCTCGGGAGCGAGCAAGAGAGAGTGGCTACGTTCCTACATACAGTGGGACAGGAAGATAAATCACAGCAGCAAAAAAAAAAAAAGGGAATTTGGAGATGTCAGAGTAATAGAAGGTACTTTTTAAAGCTAAGAATACATGTTTGAATAGAATTTTGTTTTGTTTTTTTTTTTATACGAGAATTTAGTGTCACTTTAACTTTTAGTAAGTCTCCATGGACAATTTGCAACTGAACACTGTGAAACCATTTGCGAAAGTTAAACAGAACTTAATGTTGAGGTATAATTTGTTAGCAATGTTGTATTTTTTTGTTCATAGAATTCAAAGAACATATAATTAGTTTGATATACCTTGTCTGATTTCAATAGCACTGCTGTTAGCTAATTGTGTTTTTGTTATCCACAGTATAGCGACACAGTATAAATCTACCGATTCTACTCCTCTGTAATTAGAGGGGAGGAATCAGACACCAATAAACTGACAGAGCTGTTAGCACTGAGATTGACAGTGTGAAACGGATCTCATTATTGACTCCAGCTTCCCCATCAGAAACCGCTTTGAAAAAAGAATTTTAGCTGTGGAAGCTGTGGAGAAAAAAAAAAAAACCAGAAAGTGAAGGATTCGTCACCGGTATGGCCTGTGGTTTGCCTTCAACTTATCCTTACCCATTACTGATTTACCTTACCTTGTTCTGAAACCTGTTTGAGAAAAGGTAATTTGTGAAAGGGTTGGCAAGGCTCCATGTTTGCTGGCTGCAGCAGTTGGACTCCAACTCCTGGAACCTAAACAAACCCTCAATTTTATCTCTAGGCCCATTGAGAGCTTTTTCAAGACTCCCATTTTCATCTGCTCAAGAAACTTCTAATTCAGGTCATAAATGGTTTGGAACAGCTCTGCATAGCTGCTTTATCTAGAAGATAAACTACCTTCTTAAATGGCCTATTGTACTTTCAAAAAAGTGAACCCTTGCTGACAGAAACATGGCATGTGTATACATATAGGCTTTCTATCTAGCCTTTGTGGACAAATCATTTACGGTAGCAGAGGAAATATTATTGGCCAACCATGCTTTAGGGATTTCGATTGGGGAGTTGTGTATGGCTGGGGGGTGGGGATTACTGATCTTCAACTTTATTGCTCGCTTTATTGGTGAATTTTACCTTGCCAGTGGTATCTGTTTTATGTTCTCTGGGGCCTTTGGTTATTAGATATCTGAATTTACAGCTAGGATGACACTGGCACAAGTATTTAAAGCAGGGTTCCACCCAAATTTTGAACAATATCTGTATGTATTCTCTTCCTTGCCTAGATGCTGACATGCCGTTTAAAAAAATTTAAATCGCAGTAATTACCTTTTATTTTTCTATTCTTCTTTGCACTTCCTGGTTCTCCTCCCGTGGGAGTAGGCGTGTTTCTAGCCTCTCCCAGACTCCTGGGAGCTAGTCTCAGGCTTCCCAGGATGTCACTGAGCATGTGCGGGAACGAGCGGTGAATGCTGGGAGCACAGCATTCACCACATCCAGGAAATAAATGCTTGTGGGCTTCAAATGCCCACAATGAAGATGGAAACCACCTGCAGTGAATAATATAAGTTATTCTTTCCGACGAAATCTGACACAGGCGGACATATTACACACAATATGTGAGTATGTAATGCTGAGAAGAAAAGTTTGTGAATGAACTCAAAAAAAAAAAAAAAAAAAAACGATAGATAGGTGGACCCCCGCTTTAAGCTCAAAATGTGATCTTTGCTGCTATGATGGGATACGTATACAGTTTAATAACCCGAAAGAGTTAGTGGCCTTGCCCATTCTAAAATTATATTTCAGAGTCTTTATGGTGTGAGATCCTTTGTGTGAATAGTTTTGTATGTTACTATTTATGCCAATGCTTATTAGAAGTCAGAAAATCTCCACGTTCACAGTGGCAAAATATGAGGGAAGATAGCAGTATTTTGCCTGCATATGCAGTGAATAAGGGCAGGGATATTCCCTGGATCAATCTTACCTATACATATTAGTATTCAGTTATATTTTGTGCATTTAGGAAAGAATCCAGGCCATTGTTTAAAAAAAAAAAAAAAAAAAAATCTACCGAGCTGGCCAGAACCAATGATGACCTTAAAGCGGAGGTTCACACAAAAATGGAACCTCCGCTTTTTGGAACCCTCCCTCCCTCCGGTGTCACATTTGGCACCTTTGAGGGAGGAGGGGGGTGCAGATACCGGTCTAAGACAGGTATTTACACCCACTTCCACTGTAGCCTCTTCCTGTCCCCCCGCGCTGTCTGCTGGGACACACGGGTCCCAGGAGATAGCGGGGACCAGTTAGGACGCGCAGCGTGACTCACGCATGCGCAGTAGGGAATCAGGAAGTGAAGCCGCAATGCTTCACTTCCTGATACCCTCACAGAGAATGGCGGCGGCAGCTGCCGAGGGACGGTTCGGCCTCGGGTGCCGACACTGCTGGATTCGGGGACAGGCGAGTGTCCTTATTTTAAAAGTCAGCAGCTTCAGTATTTGTAGATTTTCACGGGACTCCCTCTTTAAGGTGAATAACTCAACACAGAGTTTACTATATGGACCACGTATGTATTTATAAATGTTGATCATATCCTAATCTCCTCTTCTCATGAGAGAATAGATTCAGTTCCTCTAATCTTTCCTCATAGCTGAGCTCCTCCATGCCTCCTATCAGTTTGGTTGCTCTTCACTGCACTTTCTCCAGTTCCCCCATTATACTTTCTGTGAATTGGTGCCCAAAACGGAACTGCATATTCCAGATGAGGTGTTACAAATGATTTGTACAGGGGTAAAATTATTATCTCTCTCTCTGGAGTCCATACCTCTCAATACAAGAAAGGATTTTGCTTGCTTTGGAAACTACAGTTTGACATTGCATGCTATTATTAAGCTTATGATCTACCAGAGCACCCAGATCCTTCTCCACCACTGATTCCCCCAGTTGTACTCCCTCCTAGTATGTAACATTAAACCCCGTTTGCCACACAGTTGTCCAATTAAAGAGGAAGTAAACCCTGGTGGGTTTTACTTCCCCTTTGTTTCCCTGCAAAGGTAAAGCATAATGTAGCCCATTATGTGTCACTTACCTGACACAGGAGCCTGCGATTTCCCCGATTTCCTCACTGGCAGTGAGCGTCCATTCTTCACCCCTCTTCCTTCCAGGGCCGCGAACTCCGGCTCTGTGACTGGCCGGAGTCGCATGACATCACTCCTGTGCATGCGTGCAGGAGCCGCTAGTCACGGCATGACCCCAGCTTGAAACGGCACAGCGTGCCCTTTCAAAAGTGCGCATGCGCCGAATACATCATCGTTCGGGGAAATAGTAAATATCTCCTAAACCATGTAGGTTTAGGAGATATTTCAAGCACCTACAGGTAAGCCTTAATCTAGGCTTACCTGTAGGTGAAAGTGGTCTGTAAGGGTTTACAACCATTTAAACAGTGCATTGAGGTCAGCTTGTAAGTTGGAGACATCCTGTAAGAAAGTTATTCCACTGCATAGCTTAGTGTCATTTGCAAACACTGAAATGGTACTTTTACCCAAAACGGGTAATCTGTAGAAATTTTTAAGCATCGCCTATGGAGATTTTTAAGTGTAAAAGTTTGTCACAATTCCACAAGCGGGCGCGTGACATGTTGGGTATCAATTTACTCGGTGTAACATTATCTTTCACAGTATAAAAAAATTAGGCTAACGTTACTGTTGTCTTATTTTTTAATTCAAAAAAGTGTACTTTTTTCCAAAAAAGTGTGCTTGTAAGACCGCTGCGTGAATACAGTGTGACAGAAAGTATTGCAATGACCGCCATTTTATTCTCTAGGATGTTAGAAAAAAAATAATAATGTTTGGGGGATCTAAGTAATTTTCTAGCAAAAAAAAAATAAAGATTTTACAAGTGTAAAAAAAGAGGCTCAGTCCTGAAGTGATAAAGCTAAATGTATTTATTTTTTTTGTGAGAAATTCGGTTCCCAGAAGGTATTTATTATCTGCATGAATGGAATTCTCTCTAAATGGCTGGAATTCTCTCTAAATTAACATTTTCCATCGATTTCAGGCATTGCATACATGAAAATACTGTAATAGGATGGGTATTTCATAATACATTGACTAGGATTTCATCACCAAAAAAGTGCCAAGAAAGTGCACTAAAATGACAATGCTTATTTCACCATTTAGACAATTGTTTTGCTACTAAAAACAAATTGCATAGTGACCTATGCGGCCTGTTTGATTGCTTTTGGCATTGCTCAAAGTAGAGGTGAAAGCATAGCCCTGTGTCCCAGAACATGGGGTGCAGGCTTGTCCTAATACCAATCCAGGAGGTTTGTAAATGTAAAGACAAAAGGATCGCCGCTACTCCTGACTAGCCCAGGTAAATAAATGATAAAAAGCGGCCTCAGCCTTCATGTCACCGCCAAACCACACAAACCTAATGCATTTCGCCCCGAAATGCCAGATTCTGGGGTTTGGTGAAGATATGAAGGCTGAGGCCGCTTTTTATTGTTTATTTACCTGGGGTGGTCGGGAGTAGTGGTGATCCTTTCCTCTTTACATAGTGACCTATGTTACTTTAAATGCATGCGATGTAACACTGAAAAGTGTAGGTTCAGAATGTCAGCTCCAAGTTCCAGAGCACAACTATATTCTAATTCCAGCTCCAATAACTCGGCAACCGTTCCAGAGCTGTCATTAGTGTCTCTCCTGTAATTCAGCACCAGTTCAAAATTTATCTGCAAAATTGTGATCAGCTTTAGTAACCCAGCACTAGTTGTGGACTTTTTTTTTTTTTTTTTTTTTGTTCTTTTAAAATGTGTTACATTCTATTCCAGCTCAAAGAAATAGAGCCATCTCCAAGCTCCAGAGCCTTATTTTGCCAGCTCTAGTTTGTATTTTTTCCCTTGAGTTACATAGCCATGCATAATATTTCTAATTGTCTCTGTTGCCAATTGTACATCTAGAATTGTTTGATTTATAGCACAGATACAGCCTTTTCCAACCTCAAAACTATTATGTCCTTGTATACATTCATTTACTGCCTAGTTTGTTACTAAACATTTTTAAAGGGTTCATTAGGAGTGACGCCGCTACAGTACATGTGACACTTGATGTGTATATAGTGGGAAAGCCCATGTAATGAGTCGCTAAAGTTTCATTTAAATATTGTAAAACACCCCTATAAACTACAAAGTAGATTAGAGAACCATTATATTTCTCAAGACCAGATTTTTTTTTTATAGTGAAATTAGTTGTGTGCTTAATAATAAAGGCCGAGTTCTAAGTGGTTCATGATCCACAAAGAATATATATCACTTGAAATATGCAAACCTATCCTGTGTAAATCACAGTCTTATTCTGGCCATACACTATATGAAAAATCGGCCGAACCCATTTTCAAAAAACAAACATTTGGCCGTGAGGGCAAATGATGGTGCCATCGTGTAATGACTGATAAATCGTTCAGTATACATAAATGAATGCAAATTTCCAAACTTGTCCTTCGTTTTTTCGGCTCAAAAATGTCCCAACGATCATCGATTTTGTGCCCATTAACTGGCCGAAAGACAAACTGTCTAAATGACTGAATTTCCGGCGATTTTTCATATAGTGTATGGCCAGCAGTCACTACTGCAATGCATGTATAACACATATATAATAAACACTAGGGTTGCACCAATACCAGTATCGATGCCGATACTAAGCACTTCCATGAGCAAATGCTCCGATACCTGAAACCGATACCTTTTGTGGTGCGATTTGAGCTCATACCAAATGAATGGGCTCAAATCGCCCTGCAACACAGAAACGGTGCGGTAAAGCACATGCGATTTAGACAGGAATCACACCGCATTCCTGTTCATATCATTTAGTGCTTTCATATGATCACATCTTCTGAAACATCTGACTATTGGCTAAACAGATAGCCATCAGGTGGGAAAGTATGTGATGGTAACACCCATACTATTTATAGGCAGATAGAGTCTTAAACAAGCCTTCTCAGCCGAGGCAGCGCCACCTTAAAGAGGAACAGCAGTCTGCTCACATAATTTGTAATAAAAACATATTTGCTATTCTGAAGCTTCCCTCCAACCACTTTGCATATGGTTTTATATATTCTGTGATTTTGTACTTGCCAAATATGCTGCAGAAATCTCCCTCCACTAAGTCTGGCTGCAACCATTTTAACTGTGGGCAGCTGAAGCTGCTGCCTGTTCACTTCCTGGATTTACTCCAGCTCTGCAGCTCTCATTGGCCCTCTCATCCTCCTCCCTTTCTTGGCAAACTCTCTCACAAGAGAGTGCATGATGTCATAAGCCTAGGCTTTTTACCAGACAAGAAACAGGAAGTGGGCTGTATAAGGTATTTACTGGCAGAAATAAAATGTTTTACTATCCAAAGTTAAAACAACAAGGGCAGAAGATTTAATTGACTGAAGTTCCGCTTTAACCACTTGCCGACCGACTCACGCCGATATACGATGGCAAAGTCGCATGATCCCGGGAAACAACATATTGGTATGTTATCCCCTTTAAGAGCCGCCGGGGGCGTGCGTGCGTCGATGCACAGCGGGGGACTCAATGTGCGTGGCCGGCTGGCGCGATCGCCGCTGGCCACCCGCGATCATGGGCATGAGCGCCAGCACGGGGATTTGTGTGTGCATACACACAAATCCCTGTTCTGTCAGAGGAGATGAGACATAGTGTTTGTTTCCAGTAAGTAGGAACAGCGATATGTCTCCTCCCCCAATCAGTCCTTTCCCCATACAGTTAGAAACACTAACTAGGGAACACATTAAACCCCTTGATCACCCCTAGTGTTAACCCCTTCTCTACCAGTGATCTTTACACAGTAATCAGTGCATTTTTATAGCACTGATTGCTGTATAAATGTCAATGGTACCAAAAATGTGTCAAGTGTCCGATCTGTCCGCCGCAATGTCCCAGTACCGCTAAAAATCGCTGATCACCGCCATTACTAGTAAAAAAAAATAATAAAAATGCCATAAATCTTTCCCATAGTTTGTAAAAGTAAAAGTAAAAAAAAGCTCTATTTGTGGGAAACAAAGGACGCAAATTTTGTTTGGGTACAGCATTGCATGACCGCGTAATTGTCAGTTAAAGCGACGCAGTGCCAAATTGTAAAAAGTGCTCTGGTCAGGAAGGGGGTAAAATCTTCCGGGGCTGAAATGGTTAATGACCAAGCCTATTTTTCAAACTTGTTTACAAGTTAAAATCAGCTTTTTTTTGCTAGAAAATTACTTACAACCCCCAAACATTATATACTATTTTTCAGACATCCTAGAGAATAAAAGGGCTAGAATTTGCTAGAATTATTGCTCTCGCTCTAATGATCACGACGATACCTCACATGTGTGGTTTGAACACTGTTTACATATGCAGGCGCGACTTACGTATGCGTTCGCTTCTGCGTGTGAGCACGGAGGGGTGGGGCGCTTTAAATTTTTTATTTTAGTTTTTATTTTTACACTGTCCTTATGAATAAAAGTGATCCAAAACATTTTTTTATATTACAAGGAATGTAAACATCCCTTGTAATAGAAAAAAAAAAGCATGACAGGACCTCGATGATCTCACATTTACACTTTAAAAAAATGTCCATTTAAGGCTGTTGGTCAGAAGTGACGTTTGAAGTCGCTTCCGTCATTCAACATCATTGAGTCGAGTGGGGGCCATTATTCCCTCACTTGACACAGTGCCTCAGAGGGGAAAGGATCAGATCGTCTCCACCACTACCGACGGCTCTGGTAAACGGTGGAGATGAGCGGGATGTGGCGAGATGGGGGTGGGCACCTCTCCTGACGCCGATTTAAAGTGATCTTGCGGCAAATCCGCCGCAGAGACCACTTTTATCTGAAAGCAGACTGCCGCCATTTAAGAATATACCGGGGTTATGGCAGCTATCTGCTGCTATAACAATGGTATTCAACGTCAAAGTATCGACGTATAACGACGGCAGGCGGTCCGGAAGTGTTTAAAGACTGATACATATACTATAGCTAAGGACCAGGCTAGAGTTTCTGTCAGACATCTACATATTTAAAGTGGAACTACACTGCACATGAGCACCGCAAAGTAAAAACGCTACTTAAGTCAATTTTGATATTCAAAGCAAACTCCCTCATCCATACATGTCTCCAAGCTTTTTTTTTGCTATCAAATCCCCCTTAAAACATCCCCTGGCATTTCTAGCTGTGGCCATCTTGAGTAAGGGCAAATCATTTATGTAGCATATACTTTCTGAAATCCACTGGGACGTATGACATCATTTGCCTAGGCATGGAAACCAGGAAGTAACTGAAGAAATGTAAAAAAAAAAGGTTAAAAACAAGTAAATATGATGTACTTTCCTATCTATTTACTAATGCGAGCAGCATAAGTATTACAAATAGTAAATGTTGATAGAGAGATAGAGGATCCACTTTAATTTCTGACTTGGTACAGTTTTGAAGTCAGCTATGTGACATACAAAACACCACCAAGTGTTTTGTCTGATCCTTTTATGCCATACAATGCAATTTCTTACGTTCTCCTAAGTGAATCTTGTGGTTGTAGTTTGTTTTGTTGTATTTATTGGCAACAATGGAACCAAAATCTCTATGTGGGTCAGATATAAATATTTACTAGGGTTGCTAGCCTTACTAAAAGACAAATAAGGAAGGTCAGCTTTAATGAAGCAAGCTTGTGCACGGGAACAGATTGTGGTGTTTCCTCTTGAGATGTAATTTAAGCGCCTCCATGCAGCAAAAATTTTGGCATTCTTTGGTCTTTTTTTTTTGGCTGCTGCTACTTAACTTAATTTCAAAATCAAGACAGTTCCTCATTGATACTGGATGATAAATTAGGTTGGTACTAGTATTTGGTTAGTATTATTGGGCTTGACACCTAAATTGTTCATTGATCAGTAGATTTTGCACTCGGAATTACAGATGAAGAGGCATCTGTCCTTCCTTGAGTTGCTCGGGCCTGCTGCAGCTTTAACGTGACCAGAAAAATTGAGGCAGGCAGGTGTTAAAGCGGTGGTAAACCGCAGCATTTAAAAAAATCCCCTGCAAGGCAATGGCATAATGTGCTAGTATGCATCGCATACTAGCACAATATGTAATACTTGCCTTGGAACAAAGCTCTCCAGCAGTGTGCTGTCACCGCTGACAGGGCTTTCATCTTCCTCTGGTCTTCCTTCTGGGTTCATGGCCTCTGGCTGCATGAGTGGGTGGGGCCACGATGATGTCACTCCAGGCTCCATCGGCTCCAGCACAGTGTGCCGGACCTTCAAAGCACATGGGCCAGTGACATCACTGGCTGCATCCGGTTTGAATATCTCCTAAACACCGCAAGTTTAAGAAATCTTCAATGTACCTACAAGTAAGCCTTATTATGGGCTTAGCTAGGTACAAGTTCAGCTGCTTTACTACCACTTTAATAAGTTGTTTCCTTTGTTGTCTGGAAAGGGCAAAGATTGACTCTTTAACACTGAAATTTTGCAACAATCTTCCAACATTTGGATCGTTATCAACTATAATATAAAGCCAGGTGGTCATCCAGTCATTAATTTGGGACATCAAATTGACACAATTTGAATGTGTTTTAGCCTTGTGTAGAATTTATGTTTATGTTGATGATTTTGCTTTTTTTTTTTTGTCTTTTTTAGGATATCATTACATTAACATTCCAACAAGATGAAAAAAATGCCATTATTCAGTAAATCACACAAGAATCCTGCAGAAATTGTGAAAACATTGAAGGATAATATGGTTTTATTAGAGAAGCAGGACAAGAAGACAGAAAAGGTAAAGCATGTATTTTCTCTTTCTCTTTTAATTCATTTGTTTAAACAGCAGGGAACCATTAAATATTTCCCACAATATAGGTTTTCTCTGCCCAATGTATAGATGGGACATTGTGTCTGTAGCAACCAATGAAATTGAATTACATTTAAATATCTTTTATTTCTGTAGCCAAATGTATTTTTAGTAATCAATAGAGTAGGAAACAGTTACAATCCCTTTCTTGCTATCTTTTTCTCCAGTTAAGGTCCTCCACCCCAGACTGGCTCATCCATGTCTTTTAGGAACCTTGCTTTGTGCACTGGTGCACAGTCATGTTGGAACAGGAAGGGGTCATCCCCAAACTGTTCTTACAAAATTGGGAGCATGAAATTGTCCAAAATGTCTAGGTATGCTGGCGCCTTAAGAGTTCCCTTCACTGCCCTCCCTACTACGAGAACTGAGAACCTATGGTACCTTATCCAACTTCAAGGTAAACCTCCAAAAGTCTGAGGCACTTAATGTCTCCCTCCCAGACCCTATCCTGAAGAGCCTACAGCCTAACTTCCCCTTTAGATGGGCGACTCACAGTATCCAGTACTTAGGGACGAAAATACTGGCACATCTAAATTCCATATTTAAACTCGGTTTTCCGTCCCCAATGACACCGATAATAGGACATCCCGAGTTCGATCGGGGATTGTCAGACCCAGCATTTTACGTACACTCGCCACAGAAGATCCTACGTGCGTCCAATTTCCTCTGTGCGAATGGCTGGATTCCGGGCAGAACTTTGTTCACGGGCTCGGGATCACAGTTTCTGAACCAATGGCGGGTACACCAATTATCACACTTTCTGAACTCACTGCCCAAGCCACACCTCTTTCAGAGGTCTCTCGGCCCATTTGAGGAGCTCTGTTTGGGGGATAGTCCGATACGGAAATCCCTGTCCCTTTCCTACAAAGCTCTACTAGATCTCGATGCGCAATCAGAACCTCCTTTTCTTTCCAAATGGGAAAAAGACCTGTAGGTCACTTTTACGAACCAACAAAAAGATAGGATACTCAATTTCGCTGATAAATTATCGTTATGTAGTAAGTATCAGGAAACCACTTACAAAATCATTACACGGTGGTATAGAACCCCATCCGTACTAGCCAAACTATTCCCACAATTGAGTGATCGATGCTGGAGATGTGATTCCCACAGGGGCACACTTTTACACATCTTCTGGGAATGCCCCGGCATCCAACGATTCTGGCGGCAAGTCTTCCAATTGATCCACAAATTTACGGATATCGCAGTGTCTGGAGACCCCGCAGCAGTTCTTCTTAACCTGACCCCTCTTTCCCGGAAAAAATACAACAAATCATTACTAAAATATTTACTCAATGCAGTGAGAGCATGCATTCCAGCCATGTGGAAACAGTCTCCTCCTACTATCGCCCAATGGTTTGCCAGAGTGAAAGATATAGAAAGCATGAAGCATCTGACCTCTGCTCTTCGGGACAAATCAGAAGAACACAAAACCAGGTGGTTCTACTGGGATCATTTCCGTTTCTCTGGTGAATATTCTCAATACTTATGAACCAATTTTTTGCCTATAAAGAACGTAATGGTGTGTGGCTGGCAGGACACTGTTCGCATCCTCTGGCCCTCCCCCCCTTTTTTTTCTTTTCTTCTTTTTCCCTCTCCCCCATTCCACCCTTACCTTCCCTTTTCTTCTCCATTTCTCTCTCTTTTTTTTTTAACTCAAAAATTGATGCACTCTGTCATGGCCGAATTCCGTTTGCGATATAGATCATCATCACTAGTTGCTATTTTCTCAAAGGTATCGAACTCTTTATTGTTGGCACAAAACTGCCTTCTTTCAGTCCCATAAGCAGATATTGTCAGATTGTGGTATTTATGCTAAATGGTATTACCTTTACTGTGATATAGCATGGCTGCTTAACTATCTACATGTAATTGTCATCTCGTGTGCATCTGTCAATAAAAAGATAATTAAAAAAAAAAAAAGTTCACAGGAACTAAGGGGCCAAGCCCAACCCCTGAAAAACAACCCCGCACCATAATCCCCCCTCCACCAAATGCTTTGGACCAGTGCACAAAGCAAGGTCCATAAAGACATGTATGAACGAGTTTTGGTTAGAGGAACTTGACTGGCCTGCACAGAGCGGAGCCTGTGACCCAGGCCTTCTCGTCCACATCAGTCCCTGACCTCACAAATGAGCTTCTGGAAGAATGGTCAAATATTCCCATAGACACACTCCTACACCTTGTGGACAGCTTTCCCAGAAGAGTTGAAGCTGTTATAGCTAGCTGCAAAGGGTGGGCCAACTCAATATTGACCCCTACAGACTAATGCCCCGTACACACGGTCGGATTTTCCGACGGAAAATGTGTGATAGGACCTTGTTGTCGGAAATTCCGACCGTGTGTGGGCTCCATCACACATTTTCCATTGGATTTTCCGACACACAAAGTTTGAGACCAGGCTATAAAATTTTCCGACAACAAAATCCGTTGTCGGAAATTCCGATCGTGTGTACACAAATCCGACGGACAAAGTGCCATGCATGCTCAGAATAAATAAAGAGATGAAAGCTATTGGCCACTGCCCCGTTTATAGTCCCGACCTACATGTTTTACGTCACCGCGTTCAGAATGATCGGATTTTCCGACAACTTTGTGTGACCGTGTGTATGCAAGACAAGTTTGAGCCAACATCCGTCAGAAAAAATCCTAGGATTTTGTTGTCGGAATGTTCGAACAAAGTCCGACCGTGTGTACGGGGCAAAAGACTGAGATGTCATTAAAGTTCACGTGCGTGTATAGGCAGGCATCCTATTACTTTTGGTAATATAGTGTGTGTGTGTGTGTGTGTGTGTGTGTGTGTGTGTATACATACAGTATCTCACAAAAGGGAGTACACCCCTCACATTTTTGTAAATATTTTATTATACATTTTCATGTGACAACACTGAAGAAATGACACTTTGCTACAATGTAAAGTAGTGAGTGTACAGCTTGTATAACAGTTTAAATTTGCTGTCCCCTCAAAATAACTCAACACACAGCCATTAATGTCTAAACCGCTGGCAGCAAAAAGTCAGTACACCCCTAAGTGAAAATGTCCAAATTGGGCCCAAAGTGTCAATATTTTGTGTGGCCACCATTATTTTCCAGCACTGCCTTAACCCTCTTGGGCATGGAGTTCACCAGAGCTTCACAGGTTGCCCCACAGGAGTCCCACTGCTTACTCATAGCTGAGCTAGCTATGAGTAAGCATCCATTGATGTGAAACGCGTTAGCTATTGTGCTCTGTATTGTCCCTGTGAAGGGTTCTATGTTGGATTTTAACAATTTACAATAAAGATGCCTTCAGAGTGTGGCAGTCCAGGATTTCTTCATTGCTCTGTTAAACTGCTGTATGGTCTTGGCCACCGTGCTGCAGCTCAGTTTCAGGGTCTTGGCACTTTTCTTATATCCTAGGCCAGTGATGGCGAATCTTTTTGAGCCCGAGTGCCCAAACTGTACTAAATAAGTTGGTTTTGTGTTGCAAAGTGCCAACGCGGCAATTCCTGAGAGGGGTGCTGAGTGAAAGAGAGGGGGTGTGTGTAAGAGAGAGAGAAAGATTGTGTGAGAGAGAGAGAAAAAGAGAGAGTGGGGGGTGACAGAGAGAGAGTGGGAGGGGGGTGACACAGAGAGAGAGAGGGGGGGACACAGAGAGAGAGAGGGGGGGACACAGAGAGAGAGAGGGGGGACACAGAGAGAGAGAGGGGGGACGACAGAGAGAGAGGGGGGGACACAGAGAGAGAGAGAGGGGGGGGACACAGAGAGAGAGAGGGGACACAGAGAGGGCACACAGAGAGGAGAGAGAGAGAAAGGGGGGGACAGAGAGAGAGAGAGAACAGAGAGAGGGGGCAGAGAGAGAGGGGGGACAGAAAAAGAGGGGAGCTGAGAGAAAGGGAGACCTCTAGCTCTGTCCCTGCTCTGCCTCCTTGCCCCAGTCTTTGTCTGCAGGTATTCAGTGTATAATTGTGCCCGGTAGCTGTCTCCATCCTTGATCCGGGAGAGCGCTCTGCCCTGTTCCATCCAGCGGCTTCCTCACAGCCTGCGCCTCTCGCCTGTCCTCGTCTTCCAGGCCCACAGTCAGTCTGTTCTCCAGGCCTCACTGTTGAAGGGGGTTTGAGGAGTCCGGGCTCCGGAAGGTGCCAGGGATGCTGCTCCCCTCTTCAGCCATAAAATTAAGCGGTGAAGCTCTTCTCTCCCTCCCGCGCTTTCAGGCCTGTAGCCTACCAAGCGGAGCCGTCCACTCACTCGTGCAGACAGTTTCCTGCACCTCGCCGCTGCTTGCTTCTCTCCCTCCTGAGCTGTTAGGCCTGTAGCCTTCCACGCGGAGGATGCGGGGCCGCCCACTCACTAGTGCAGTTTCTTGCACCTCGCCGCTGCTTGCTTCTCTCTCTCCCGAGGTGTTAGGCCTGTAGCCTTCCACGCAGAGGCTGCGGAGCCGCCCACTCACTCATGCAGATAATTTCTTGCACCTCGCCGCTGCTTGCTGCCGTGTCCTCCCCGCCGTGAACCTGGACCCTCTCGCGTGCCCACAGAGATGGCTCTGCGTGCCAGCTGTGGCACGCGTGCCATAGGTTCGCCATCACTGGCCTAGGCCATCTTTATGTAGAGCAAAAATTCATTTTTTCAGATCCTGAGAGAGAGAGTGATAACACCAAATTTAACACACCTGCTCCCCATTCACACCTGAGACCTTGTAACACTAACGAGTCACATGACACCGGGGAGGGAAAATGGCCAATTGGGAACAATTTGGACATTTTCACTTAGGGGTGTACTCACTTTTGTTGCCAGCAGTTTAGACATTAATGGCTGTGTGTTGAGTTAATAAAATATTTACAAAAATGTGAGGGGTGTACTCACTTTTGTGAGATACTGTATATATCTCACACACATTATAACTATATATATTTTTTTTTTTTCACTAGTGAACACAAGACTGCCGTTCTCAGCTTCATAATGTATTTAGAGGGGTGGGGGTAGAGACTTTGTGACTATCGGCTGGTCTGACAACATCACATATCCTAGTCGCTGTCACCCAAACAGTGCAGGCTCAGTCCTGTATAAAAGGGACTGGCAGTATAACAAGGTATTTCACAGCAAAGGAAGCAATACAAAGAGAACAGGTTACTTTTTCATACAAGTAAATGATAATACAGACACATATCTGAAAATGTTTTCTAAAGCCATAAGATCAGTGTAACTGTCAGGCAACTAGCATTTTTAGAAGGAGGTCAGTAGTGGTAGCACCCATATTTTTTTTTCACAGAGGTTTCCTTCACGATAACTCTGGCTGCTTGAGGTACCTAAGGGCAGTGGAATCAAGCATGTATGGCCAACTGCCCTCCTATGTTTGTTATAGTGCCCATACACTAACAGATCTTTCACTGATGGTGACATGCCCTGTGAGATCTGCCTATACTTCTTCTGTTTGTCAAACCAGTGGTTTGAAAAATTGGCACCCTTTGAACTGGGGCCCCTGAGAAACATCACTCTGTTGAGGAGTGTGGCATAAAATGCTCTGATTTACCTTAATTTGTATTATGATGGAATTATGATGATACGTGCGTGGAGTATTTTAGTTTTGAGGCATAAAAAATTTTCTTGGTTATATGAGCCAGTCTAAGGCAATTGCACACAGGTGTAATAATTTACTGATGTTTGCTCAGGAACCTGTTGACAGAGTAGAAAAACTGTGTGTAAAGACCTGAGTAATGTTTGGTATAGGCGAGTAAAGGTGTGTAAGTGTATAGAAGAGTCAAATTCTTCTTTGTTGTAATATACTCATTTACAGTGGGGAAGATAATTATTTGATCCCCTGCAGATGTTGTAAGTTTACCCACTTACAAAGAAATGAAGGGTCTAAAACATTTTTTCATAGGTGTATTTTAAATGATAGAGACAGAATATCAACCAAAAATCCAGAAAAAACACATGATACAAATGTTATAAATTGAGTTTCAGTTCAGGGAGTAAAAAAGGATTTGGTCCCCAAGCAAAACTTGACTTGGTACTTGGTGGAGAAACCCTTGTTAGCAAGCACAGAGGTAAGACGTCTCTGGTAGTTGGTTATCAGGTTTGCACACATCTTAGGAGGAATTTTGGTCCACTCTTCTTTACAGATCTTCTCTAAATCCTTAAGGTTTTTTGGCTGTCTCTTGGCAACTCAAAGTTTCAGCTCCCTCCTTAAATTTTCTATAGGATTAAGGTCTGGCGACTGGCTGGGCCACTCTATGACCTTACTCTGCTTCTTCTTGAGCCACTTTTTTGTTTCCTTGGTGGTATGTTTCGGGTCATTGTCCTGCTGGAAGACCCATTCACAAATCATCTTCAGTGTTCTGGCTGAGGAAAGAAGGTTCTCATCCAAGATTGTACAATACATGGCCCCGTCCTTTGGCCTCTCAATGTGGCAAAGTCAGCCTGTACCTTTTTAGCAGAGAAACAGCCCCAAAGCATAAAGTTTCCACCTCCATGCTTGACTGTAGGGATGGTGTTCTTAGGGTCATAGTCGGAATTTTTCTTCCTTCAAACACAGACAGTCGAGTTAATGCCCAAGAACTCAATTTTGGTCTCATCTGACCACAGCACTTTCTCCCAATCTTTTTCTGAATCATTTAGATCATTGGCAAACTTCAGACGGGCCTTCAGACATGTGCCTTCTTGAGGATGGGAACCTTGTGGGCGCTGCAGGATTTCAATCTATGACGGTGTATTGTGTTAGCGATGGTTTGTTTGGTGGCCGTGGTCCCAACTGCCTTGAGATCATTCACAAGCTCCTCCCCTGTAGTTCTGGGCTGACCCCTCACTTTTCTCATGATCATCCTTACCCCAAGAGGCAAAATCTTACATGGAGCACCAGACCGAGGGAGATTGAGGGTTATTTTGTATTTCTTCCATTTGTAAATAATCACTCCAACAGTTGTCTCATTGTCACCAAGATTCTTGCTGATGGTGTTGTAGCCCTTTCCAGCCTTGTGCAGGTCTACAATCTTGTTCCTGACCTCTTTTGACAGCTCTTTGGTCTTTCCCATGATGGTGAGGTTTGAATGGAAGAAAGACTCTGTGGACAGGTGTCTTTTTATACACATAACGCGTTGTCTTTAGGAGCACCTTCTTAAATTGGCAGGACTAATTTGTACCACATGAGCACATACTGTAGACAGTCTGTGGGAGACAGAATTATTGTTGGTTGGTAGAGGATCAAATGCTTATTTTACTCACTGAACTGCAGATCAATATATAACATTTGTATCTTGTTTTTTTTTCTGGATTTTTGGTTGATATTCTGTCGCTATTATTTAAAATACACCTATGATAAAAATTATAGACCCTTCATTTCTTTGTAAGTGAGCAAACTTACAAAATCTGCAGGGGATCAAATAAATATTTTCCCCATTGTATACTTGCGTAAACATGCCTATAGACAAGTAAACACGCGTATGCGAGTAAATTACTGCAGTCAAATGTAAAATTTTCAATTTTTGTTTTACTGCTCTATACTCAACTATGTATAACTAATCTTTACTGAGCTGTGTTCCATAGACATAGACAACAATGCATTTCATTTCAAGTCTGTAAAAAACACAGCGTTTTGTACTCCTTTGTGCAAGCGACCTTAAATTACTCCTTTTTATAACTTTTTTTCAGTACTGCTTCTGATTGCTAATGGAAATACATGTTCTCTGGTTGCTAAGACATCTTGCATACTAATGGATTAGTTTACTTCTGACATTTTTGTTGGCTTTTATTGATTACTTGTAAAAAGGCATGTCTGTTTTTTTTTTTTTTTTATTGAACAATCTTCTTTAAAATGTTAGTGTATTACAGGTTGTTTTTTCTCATGTTTCAGGCATCTGAAGAGGTGTCCAAATCCCTCCAAGCCACAAAGGAAATTTTATGCGGTACAGGAGACAAGGAGCCTCAGACCGAGACTGTGGCTCAGCTAGCACAGGAGCTCTACAATAGTGGCTTGTTAGTGACATTGATAGCCAATTTGCACCTCATAGACTTTGAGGTATGTATACATTCACCTTGCTACACAGGACACCTTCTTTATTGGTAGCTTGCAAAATGGCATATCCAGATACACCTGATGAAACACTCTATGATCTCAGAATTTGTGATTCTGGCCTCAGTCTCTGCCGTTTGAGGAGGTGCCACACACAGGTCCTTTTTTTCCCTCTTCACAAGTCCATGACTCCTTACAAAAAAGGTTGTTTCTAAATTGAATCGGAAGGGTCACTTTTAGTGAAGATACTTTAACGCTTCCCAGCCAAAGAAAAGTAGTAGACTGATGAGACTTTGCTGTGTCACTCTGCTCTCTCCTCCTTTTCCGCAAAATGACCGTCTATAAATGCCACTCAAAATTTTTTAAATTAGGAGCCGGGTGGAGGTATATACACGGCAGAGTTAGCCTTGCTTCAGGTCCCAAAGATGCAAAAATAACAATGCTTGCAGAGTTCAGAAGGTGTGTGATGCTTTGCAACTGCCTCCATTC
The DNA here is from genome assembly GCF_042186555.1 of Aquarana catesbeiana. Taxonomy (NCBI): domain Eukaryota; kingdom Metazoa; phylum Chordata; class Amphibia; order Anura; family Ranidae; genus Aquarana; species Aquarana catesbeiana. Next base: position 93,741,736 of record NC_133325.1, read on the forward strand.
TGTTAAAATGGGTTGCAAACTGGCCTATGGCATCTACAGCGCGTTTGAGTTGCCATTGCAAAGTGTCAAATATGATGACTTTCGGTTTTAACATTGTAAAAAAAAAATCTCACAGGGCATTTTAGGAGTGTCCCCGATTTGTGACTTAAAGTGGATGTAAACCCGAATTTTTTTTTTTATCATACTGTAGAGTATAAGATTTCCTATAATTTGAGCCCAGTCTTGCTACACAGAGTTAATCCATCTCTGAGGAATCCTCTTTTATTGTTCAGTGAGAAAAATCTTGACAAAGTGAGAAAAACTTTGTCAAATCCTACCCCTTGCTGTGAGTGACAGGTGATTTACATATCTCGTGCACTAGCCTAAGACACAGGCAGTATTTTTTAATTCCCTCCCCCACTCCTTTCTTCAGCAGCTCTGCAAGGATTGGCTGTTCCACACCTCACCATGATTTGGCATGCTGAAGTCATGTGGTTACTTTCCTGTCTTTTCACTGGATGTTAGAGATCATAGCAGAAGTTCAGTGTTAGAAATAGACAGGGCAGTGTAGAGGTGGGCGTTGAGTCTACTGACATCACGACTCCACCAACCGAGCTCCAGACAACAGACCCACCCACAGAATATGCAGTTTTTCGGGTCTCATAACAAAGGGGAGACATTTGACAGGTAAAGATACATGCAGGAGGCATGTTTATCCTTATAGATAACCCCTATGGCAATAGTTTAGAAAGGATGACATTGGGTTTACATCCACTTTAACCACTTCCTGCCTGCACTATAGCCAAAAGACGGCTACAGTGCGGGCTTAGTTTGTCAGGAGGGTGTACATGAATGTCCTCCCATGATCAAGCTACCTGTCAGCCCCCTGCGGTCCACAAGCGTCGCACTCTAATTGCCGAGTCCTTTGGACACAGCTGATCGCGGATCAGGGTAAAGGGCCAATCACTGCGGCCCTTTACCACGTGATCAGCTGTGTCCAATGACAGCTGATCACAGGATGTAAACACAAGCCAGTTATCAGTGTCACCTATCAGTGCTGCCTACCAGTGCGCATTTGTCATTCAAAGTGTGACAGCGCTGAAAGCTGAAAATTGGCCCATGCAGGATGGGGGTAAAAGTGCCCAGTAGACAAGTGGTTAAACACCTCTGTCGCAGTAAAATGTTAAAGGCTGCTTTAAAGTTCAAGGCCTGTGTGAACTTGGCCTAAGCAAAAATTAAGTGCAGACGCACTCATCATTAAGTGCTGCTGCACATATTTGTTTTTTAATCTTTATTTGTGTCATTTATTTCTGCCTGGAGTTCAGCTTTAAGGTAGACCATTTTACACCCTGAAATCCTGTAAAGTGAACTAGAGAAAACATATTACTTGACAATAATCTAAGTGAAAATGAGGTGGTGCTTTACTGCACCGTTATTTTTATTCTTCGTGACAGTTGCTTTAAGGGTGATGTAATAGCCCCACACTGTTCTGTAACTATTGCTGAATATAAAATGAACAGCTGTCATAATCCTACCCATCTGCTCATTTGCATTTCTTTAAAATCCAGGTAGGTGTGATTGTGACTATCTCTCTCTCTTTTTTATGTTTAATTCTAATTTGATACATGGTTCCAATGGTAGCAGTTCGCCCAGTACAAGTTTTATAGATTTGAGAAATTGAATGTTTTTCATACTTTTGTTGTGAATATTGTAAAAGAAAAATGGACTGAGCCGGTGGCAATTGTCAGCTGAACAGGTGACGACATCCAATAAGAAACTTTAGGTATCCAGGGAGACACAGGTGCTGCAGCTGCCAGAATACAATAGTAAGCAGTGGAGATTTCTCCATTCAGGCTGTCCACTGTGAATAGGGAAGGCGACTGATTGATTGCTCCTTTTTAACCTACAAGGCTGAATGTGAGAAATCTTGCCGTGTATGGCTAGCCTAAGTATAAATTCACTGTGTAATGAAAATGTTTGGTTACTCTAGCAAATCAGCCACACTGTGTTGTTATTATTACCAACACCATTCCTGAACCTGTAAAGAGGACCTTGATGGCATTAGAAGCTGTAAAGTTTGTAGTCTCATATTGCTAAAGAACGTCTGTATCCCACTTGGGGTTTACCCTGTGAAATTAGGGGAATTAAAGTGGAGCTTCACCTAAAAGGCGGCCCGGAGTGCAAGTGGGAGCTGGGCACCTGTGAAAACTAGGTACCCGCTCCCCTTCCTAAAAACGACATGCCAAATGTATCATGTCAGGGGGTCAGGAGTGCTTAAAGCCGAAGTTCCACTTTTGGGTGAAACTCGGCCTTAAATCAAAAGTGGTTGTAAAGCCACTTTATGATCGCAAAATCCCCTCTGTTAAATAATGGTATGTGCCCCACTGTATGTGTTTTATAAAAAAAAATTTGCAGATTTCTACCTTATTTCAGAGCACCTCCCGGAGCTCACATACAGTGGGGCCACAACGTTATTTAACAGAGGGGAATATATGATCATGAGCACTGACATAGCTGACAGGCAGGAAGGGAGGGGGGAGCAGAAGAGGGCTGCGGATGACGGATTCACGTAAACCGACCACGGTGTCGGGGGTTAGCAACCATGATAAACCATGGTCAGTTTACAGGGGGGGGAGGGCAGAATCAGTCAGGTATTTTAGATTATACAGGGGGTCAAATTACACTAAAATTCACTGTGTAATGAAAATATGTGCACTGTGCTGTTATTCATGGAAGCAGGGTCAATTTTTTTTTTTGTTTTTTGTTTTTTTTGTTTTTGTTTTTTAGGGTTACAAACACTTGAAGTAAAAAAAAAAAAAAAAGTGTTTTAGCAAAAGAAGGAATGTCCTGCTTTAATGCCTTTTTCTGCATCGTTTAGTCAGTAATTATTGGGATTTTCTGTCCAAAGGCGTTGTTTACCTGTGTTTGAAACAACCCATCAAGAGTAGATTCCCATTTACCTCATTGCTACAATATGAATGGCAATTCTGAGGCTGCTTTTGACCTGCTTTGCAGGTATTTTCTCTTAATACAGGTAAGTCTTATTGGAGATGTATTGCATTGCAGGTATAGCAGGTCAAATGCAGCCTTTTATTACATTCAAATGCATGCTTTCCAGCTGCACTGTGTTCAAATGTAAAAGCCTTTGTTTGATAATACCCCTGTCTACATGGTCTAAGGTACTCAGTGAGTGTAAAACCATATTGAATGATGTTGCACTAGTAAAAATAAAAACATTTTTGTCACGAGACAGGTTCAAGAGATTCAATGACTGTAGAGAAGTCGGTGTAATTTTAAAATGGAACCTGGATAGTTGTTCATAGGCTGAATTCTCAACACTAAACTTTCCATGCTGGGTGAGAGTACTTTTTAATGGTACTGCAAAAATAAGATTGTTACTCAGATTCTGAGTATTTGATCCAGATACAGTATTACATTTTTTATATTTTATTTGCTCGTAACAAAACCACCTTACACTTCCTGCAGGCTTTTATACAAAGCCTAAGCAACGCACTTCACAATCTCTTCTTTTAGATACAAAAACGTTGTAACATTCTGTCTGACTGAATATAAATTAAATAGAAAAAGTTCTTGTTGAAACAAATTATACAGAGATTGTCCAATAAGATTGTAATGTGTGTGACCATCTTTAAATTATATCTGTAATTTGAAAATATGTCTTTCAGGGTAAGAAGGATGTGTCCCAGATTTTCAACAATATCTTGAGAAGACAGATTGGCACTCGTTGCCCAACTGTGGAATATATCAGTTCCCACCAACATATACTCTTTATACTACTTAAAGGGTAAGTGTAAAGCAAATTTAATTTAGATGAGTTTGCCTGACTTACAATGCGTCTGACTTTACAATACAGCACGTTGTCATCTAATACCTTTGCCAAGAATCTTAAGTGCTCTCTGGCAGTTTATACGTATTTGTGAAGCTCTTCATATTGAACAAAAGTGCAAAAATGTTTGCTTCCTAAAGAACTATGAGGTGTTATAACTGAACATGCCTCACAAAAAGGAAGGTACTGATTCAGAACAGGGCCGGATCTAGCGTGTCTGATGTGGGGGTGCAGTAGAAAATTTCAGGGGGACAAATGATGGGAGGCCAGCAGGGCAGTCTACAGGGGTCCATAGGGCAGAGATGGGGTCAACAGTTTGTAGGGCGAATAACAGGGGTCAGCAGGGTGGAGGACAGGGGTAAGTAGTAAATGAGGCAGAGTTCAGGGATCAGTAGTAAGTAACACAGAGGACAGATTTTGCCTAACAGTAGGAGGGGCTTAACCTCCTTGGCGGTATGATTATTTCAGATTTTTGTGTATCAAAGCAGTATAATTATTTTGCAAAGAAATTTGGCGTTTTATATTGTAGGCCTGTAATTCTTAGCAATAACACACTTAAATCTGTCCACCAAGAGTCTAGTAAATATCCCTGGTATGATGAAGTTTGAAACACAAAATCATAAATTATAATATAATAAATAAATATAAATAATTAAAAAAAATAATAATATAATAATAATAAAATGCATTTCCCCACGATTCACTATCGCTGAATTCTGCAAGTGTTCTAATTTACTATCGCTGTTTTCTAGCTGGTCTAAAGCCACTTTTGACGTAAAGGGACACTTTTTGGTTGCTATGGACAATCTCAAGTTTCCAGGCAGAAAGAACAGTATATATAATATAAAACTGCATGCAGGGCATTGGACAAATCATTGGGGACAAAAGGAGATAGGAAATTATTTCATACAGTACTGTATGTGTTATGATTTTTACAGTTTTTGCCGCCAGTTTCTGCCCCCGTGCGTCGCGATGCTCGGAGGGAACAGAGCCCGGCACAGAGAGGCTTCGGGAGGAGGACACAGCCCGCAGACACAGCGGGGGACATCGCAGGATCCTGGGGACAAGGTAAGCATACCGTACCAGGATCCTGCAATGCAATCCCGAGTGTGGCTCGGGGATACCGCTAATGGTGCTGAAACACCCTCGGGAAAACCGTCAGGGAGGTTAAAGGGGGATGATTAAATACTCCTAATTACTATGTCACAAGTGACAATCTCACAGATATGCATAAACCTTAGAATGAAGGATCCATAGATCATCTTCAATACAACCAGCCTGTTGGATTTTTTTCTTTTTTTTTTCATATGATCATTGTGGTCTGCCAGCAATGAAGGCTCCCTGCCAGCAGAACACAGTAGCGTTGCAGGAAGGAATCTCCCATCAACACTGATTGTGGTGGAGTAGAATGATTTTCTTTCTCTCTACCTGTGGTGGTTTCGCTGCTTTAGGATTGCAAAATGGATGGTGTTTCCCAGAGTAATTGTTCAGATGTTTGTTTTAATTTCTTACCCGGAATAGAAAAATTGCAACTGTAACTGTATTGTTTGCAGTGGACAACACCTTTAGGCCTCATGCACACTAGAAAGCTAAAAACTGCTGTAAAAATTACAGACAAAAAAATGCTAATGTTTTAGTGTTTTTTGCCAGCGTTTGACAGTGTTAACCTAGTGTGTAAGATACATTTAGTAGCTGCAGCATTAAAGAGTGGGGCCGATAGCGTCCTTAACGAAGAATGAGTCATCATAGAGGAGAACAAAGGCCACACATAGAGAAATGTATAACTGCCAAACAATTTATTTAAAACAATAGACAGATACTTACCGAGGAAAAAGAAAATATAGCATGTCACAGTATGTACTGATGCCTCTTCTGTTTGGCTCCTGTTCACCTGGTGACGCT
>NC_133325.1:93752463-93757463 GCF_042186555.1 Aquarana catesbeiana
TAAAAACATTCCACAGCTTAAGGCCCCTTTGACACGATTATCCTCTATGGGGAGCCTGATGTCAGCGGACGTGTCTGCTGACACCCGTCTGTCATCCGATCTGACAAAATCTGCTGAAAACAGACGTTTGCCATCTGTCGAACAGGTCGAATCACATGGAAACGGACATGCAGTCCGTTTCCATCTGACTGCCTCATAGAAGAGAGTGGGCTCTGTCTATGTCCGCTCTGCAAAGCGGAGTGGACAGGACTTGTCATCCGCCTGCTCAGTGGGGATCAGCGGAGAGATCCCCCGCTGACAGCGCAGGCGGATTCCGTTTGGACGGATCCGCACCATGGGAAAAGGGCCTTGACGGCTTACTGTAAAGAACCTTTGCCTAAACTGGTGAAAACAGTTTTGTTCTTCCATATTTAATTTACAGTATGTCTCTGTCCTCTGTACCAAGAAAAAGTTAAATTGCTGAATCATTATAATGGCCTTGAATATATTTATTCATCCCAATTAATTTGTCTGTAAGACATCTTTGTATTCGATTGAACCAACCCAATATTTGTAGTCTTTCACTAAAAGTAAAGTTTCCCATCCCTTTTATTAAAGTAATACTAAACACACACTGTTTGCATTTTAATTTACATTGTCCTATTTCTGTATATGGATGATGGCACTTTTTCCTAATCAATATACAGTTGTCACGTGACCCAGATCTTCCCCATCATGTCTACAGGGACACGTAGGCAGAAGGATCTTTTAGTCCTCTGCTGCTGGTCACATGTTCAAAAAAAATAAAAAAATCTTTTGGAGTACAAAGTAAAAATAAATACTATCAATTAACTGTTTAAATGGTTATACAAGTATGTATTTTAAATCAAATCTTTATTATTTTCTGGCAATAACATGGTGTGGGCGGATTTCTGCCAGTCACCGACCTGTCACGTCCCTCCAACCTGTATCTTAGAAAAACAGGGAGGTTCACCAAAAAGATTGAGAGCATGTTCTCTATTTTTTATTTGCATTTCAAATCTGCAAAGAATTTTTTTTTTTTTTGCTATTGTTATGAGAAGGGGCTGGGTGAGATATTATTTTCCTATGGAACCTACACTTTTTTCCTTTTTTCGTTTGCTGTAGGCTGAAACGTCACAAGACATTTTTATTCAGCAAGGCACATCTGAAAAGCAAACACAGTGTGCTTTTCACGCTATAGGTTTTTAAAATTTGTTTTGTGTCCATAGTTCTCTGAACTGCTTTACACGATCGGTCTCTGACTCTGTTTCACTCTTCCATTTACTCACATGTGGTAAATGCAGCCTGAAAGGTTGGAGGTGCAGAGATCATCATTGTCTGTCATAAATGGACCATAAAAGTGGCTTGTTCTATTTTTGGTATGAGCAGCTCTGGGGAAAATGTCAATATGTTCTCATAGCACGTACGTTAGGAAGATCAATGATCTCTCTGATTAGAACCATCCATGTAACAAACACTGGCAGAGGACAAGTACATCAATGAAAGGTCTACTGTAGGTCACAGAACACTGGCTTCTGTATGGGTTTCAGTTTTTTAATAGTATCTTTGTCTGTTGGAGCTGCTGCAGAAAAGTCAACTGTTTTTTAGAGCTGATGATCAATTGAAATGATCAATTGAATATATTTTTGTCCAATACCAGACACTATGTGAAAAATAATTGATTCACCATAAACTGGCCCCAACCAATGGTGAAATCAAATAGCAGCGCTAAATCAATTAACCTCAATACAAGTGAAAAAATTAAATAATTTACACTAGAGTGTATCAACACAATGTGAACCGTGTCCAAAAAACAAAATCAATTAAGTGAATAAAAGATCTCTATGAACAAAAAAATGTGCTGAAAAGACTTTTAAAATAAAATATGAAACGTCCAACAATAAGTGATGAGTAGGGACTAATATCATTGGTGATATCACCAGCTCCTCTTGCCTCACACTCTCGTGTTCGGCTTTAAGGCTTTATCCCACACAGAAGGGGGCAAAGTGATGGCCTCCAATGATTCACCGTTATACATCCAGAGTATTTATAATGGTGAATCATTGGAGGCCATCACTTTGCCCCCTTCTTTGTGGGATAAAGCCGAACAGGAGAGTGTGAGGCAAGAGGAGCTGGTGAGTTGATTCGCCTAAGGGGAGTGGAATCACAGTCACAGAGGTGTGGTGGAAGATTGATTTATTGAAGATCTGCACTGTATCACGTCATGGATTATCACCAATGATATTAGTCTCTACTCATCACTTATTGTTGCACTTTTCATATTTTATTTCAAAAGTCTTTTCAGCACATTTTTTTGTTCATAGAGATCTTTTATTCACTTAATTGATTTTGTTTTTTGGACACGGTTCACATTGTGTTGATGCACTCTAGTGTAAATTATTATTTAATTTTTTCACTTGTATTGAGGTTAATTGATTTAGCGCTGCTATTTGATTTCACCATTGGTTGGGGCTAGTTTATGGTGAATCAATTATTTTTCACATATTTATAAACATTGTAAGCGGCTGCTCAATTCAAGGCTTTGTTTCCATTAGCGCAGCATTTGGCATATAGGAGGGGGGCGGATTTCCTATACACCACAATACCAGACACTAACCTTACTTGTGAGGACTAAGGCCTGGTTCACACTAGTGCGATTTTAGGTGTGACTTGAGGCACCAGAATCGCATGACAAAGGAAATAACATTGATTTCAATGGTGCCCATTCACAATAATGCAACGCAACTGCGATGTGACTTTGGGGAGGTACTTGTGCTATTTTGGTGCGATGCAGCATGATTTTGTGTCCCATAAACTTCAATGGAGATGTACCAAAAACATATGTACTCTACATGTGTTTTTTGGTGTGTTTTGCCTGGGATTTGTGTTCGTTGTTAAGAAGATGGCACCCCCCAGCTTCGTAACAACCAGTGACTCATCTCGCTGTCAGCTGGGAGATTCCTGGCTGACAGCAGAATGAGCCTGAAAAACATGAGCCTGTCAGTAAAAATAAAGAAAAATAGTGCGGACCCCCCACAATCCATGCAAGACCCCTCTAGTATAGATTTTAAGGACAACCTCACACCAAAAAAAATGGTGTGAAGTCCCCTCCTAAATTCATACCAGACCCTTATCCGAGCATGCAGTCCAGGAAAGGGGAGGGATGTGCTTGCAGCCTCCACCTCCTCAACCATACCAGACCACACGCCCTCAGCATAGGGGGAGTACATACCCATGTTGATTAGGGCAAGGGCCTTTTCCCCATAACCCTGGCCTGGTGGTTTTTGAGGTGTGAGGGTAATTTATTGGAATCTAGAAGCCCCCTTTAACAAGGGGGCCCCCAGATTCTTTTCCCCCATGTGAATGAGTATTGGGAACTTAATACCCTTACTCATTCACCAAACAAATGACAAATGTAAAAAGAAAAAAAAGCCTCTCTGTAGATCCATCGTCAGTCACGTTGTCCAGCAATGTAAGTTCATGCCAGTCACGATGAACAGCAACTGCTGACCTGCAAAAAAGAAAACCGTTGCCCGCCGTCAATCAACTGCATCGTTTGAAGCCCCTGAATGACAGCTCCACTTCCCCACCACTTAAAGTTGATGGGGTTGATTACATCACAAGAGCGTGGCTACCCGTTAACGTCATTGACGAAATATGGACATGGGGTGCACACGCTCGTTCCTCCCCTTTCCTGGCCTGCCTGGCTACATGCTTGGTCTGGTATGGATTTTGGGGGAAACCTCACTCTATTTTCTTTTATTTCTGACGTTAGGTCTACCTTAAAATACCAGATTTCAAGGGCCTGGTACAAATTTTGAGGGGACCTCCATGCCATTTTTTTTATTTCTACTGACAGGCTGTTTTATTTACATTCCATTGTCAGCTGGGAATCTCACTAGTTAAATTAAAGAATAAGGCTCCATTCACACAGAAATGAAAAAGCTGCCAGACTGCTTTACATCTCGGGTAGCTGTCCATTGCTCCCTGCGGTAGGGTGCAGTGTGGTTCGCGATTCAATGCATCACCTGACTCCCTTTTTTTTTGTTTTGTACAAACTTTATGTGAAGTGTATAAAACATACATTTCATTCCCTGCGCTGCTGTACATTGGCACTGTGCGCTGCGATTAAAATCAGCATGTCTACATTGTGTTGCAGCACAGCCCTAGGCTTCTTTGCAGTATGAATGGTTGTCTCCTGTGTGTCCTTGCGATGACAGACATTTCACAATGCAGTAAAACATCTGTCCCCGTACATAGTGTGAATTAGCCCTAATTCCAGGCATGGCATATTTTTACATAGTGACATTAATCCAGCTTGGACCAGTGTATCTTTGTATATACCATACTTTGCCATACTTTGGAAAACACTGAAATAGACACTGCTACTTCAGTGATCTCCACTCATTTCTGGATCCTGAGCTGAGTGGCCGTCCTGATACATTGTAAGTACAGGAGGTCTGCTGCTCAGCACGGGCACCGTTCAGAGAAACCTTTGCATTTTTTTAATGAATGCAAAATGTTCTCAGATTGGACAATGGGGATAGGTGGGGCAGTGACATCACGCTCTCCACTTTGTACTAATGCAAAGCATTCTCCGAATGACACCTGTGCCGAGCGGCAGACCTCCTGTATTCACAATGTATCAGGCTGACCAGTCAGCACAGGATCGGGACACAAGTGGAGATCACTAGAGTAGTGGTGTTTACTTCAGTGATTTCCAGCCTCCAGGAGCATCGGCCAAGCTGGACCAATATAACTACATATAAAATATACTTGGAATATGCCTGAAATTCATTTTTAAAAAAAATGGCTATTCTGTATAAATAACTTTTCTAGTACTGGAACAGATAGTATGAAGAAGTAAAGTAGTGTGTTTTACTATGCTGGCCAGATATACAAAAGTATTTTTTGCAAACAAGAGCCTGTCTAATCTACCTTTGATTAGAATGTGATAGTATGACAGCTCAATCATCTATAATCCAAGTGGAATTCTCAGT